>NC_088927.1:67072500-67122500 GCF_038396675.1 Hydra vulgaris | reverse complement strand
AACAAATATATATGTATAACAAGCATTGTTTACTATGCCCCTAAAGTTTATGAAATATTTGGTTTTAAATATTAATCTTTAGCATTTTTTTTGGGTTTTCAGACTAGCTATCCAATTTTTCATTAACAACTTTATTTATTTGATAAAAAGTTTGACTTTAATGTCTCTATTGATAATATAAGATATTAAACACCTGAAACTTTACAAAATATTTCATTTTAAAAATTACCTTAGGTGTTTTATTTGGGCTTTCACACAAACTATCCAAATATACATTAACAATTTTACTTATTTGATAGAATTATTTTTTTTACTGATTCTATTATAACTTAATACTTTTATTATGTAATATTTATTTTTATTTAAATTACTAAAATTCTGACATACCAAAACAAAATGAATATTTTATTATAGAATAACTTAAATTATAAAATCGACAAGTTGTTAGCCATTATTATAGTTAAAATCATTTGTATAGTTAAAATACAATAAAAATTAGTGACTGTTATGCAAAAAAATTAACAATCACATTTTGTAAGCAAAAAAAATCTTAAACTCAATCTTTGTCCACTTTATATGATGTAGAATTTTTATTTTTCTAATAAATATCTAAAAGTGGAGAGTAAAAAAAAAGTGGTTTATATTTGTAACCAATTTAGACTTTTTGCCAGAGACTAAAATTGCTCCGTAAACCAGTTTAGAGAAATGTGAGCAAGAGTAAGAGCTAAACTTCTTGCTTCCTGTCAATGCCTGAAATAGGTAATAATTTTAATTTTGTTTTGCAAACAATTGCATTGCAAACAGTTAACAACTATCTCCCAGCTTTCTGCAAAGTATTTTTGGTATAGCTTGAATTTTTTGATATTTAGACATTTTTTCTGATGAACCTACAGAAAAAAAAGAAGCTTTTCAAAGAAAACATTAGATACATGATTCAGCTAATTTATTATTACTCTGTTCTATAAGAACATTGAGCACTCTATTTGTAGAATAACACTAAAATAATTTATAAATATATTATTTTATTATTTTTTGACAAGTCAGTTAAAAAGGTTTAGATTAAGTTTATATATGTTTTTTTTTTAAGAAAGCATATGCTCAGCCATTTACAATTGATGAAATAAAGTTTTTTCTTAAGCATCCAACTGAGGTATTTTATTATTTTTTGAAGTTATGTTAGGGAAACTGAATATTATTAAAATGCATTACTAAAATACCATTGACCAGTAATGTTCTACTCTAATGAAATTGCAGTATTTAAATTTTACAGTTATAATTTTACGTCCCATATTAAAGATTTTTACAGAAAGTTTTAAAACTAAAATAACTTCGAAACAATATTGTAGCTATTCTTTTAGTGATGTTTTCGAAATTCATTATGTGCAATTAAATTATATATTATTCTTATAGTTATTTTAATTATGAAATTTTTTTTTTTTATTCTGATAAAGCCATTTTCACTCTTTAGTCAATTCTATCTTAATAAATCTTTTAACTTTCCTTGTATGAAATACTGTTGCCATAACTGGTATATATTTTCCAACAATACTCTTTCTTTTTCAGACAAAATACAAAAATGCATTTTATTGTTAGTTGGACCTGCTCTTGCAGCCCACCTTTAACCATTGTTCCATCTTTGAAAGGTTTGTGCTCTGTCTCTCTTACAAATACTAACGTGGTTGCCACCTGCTGAAATTTATACTCTTGTTACTCCTAATTCAGTTAAGTCTCATCCATTTACTGTGATTGTTCCTAACTGCTCTAAAAAGTCTTATTTGGCAAGCTTTTTTCTACATTAGTGCTTTGTAATTCATTCTATTTTTGTTGTATTCCTGATTTGTTTAATTCGAAATCTTTTAAATCTTGTGTTGATTGGTATCTTGCACTTTAACTTTTATCCTGGTTCTTTCAATAGTGGTTGCACCTTCTTTGAAGTAGTGAAGATGTATATAAAAAAAGGCAGCCTTATCCATCTTCATGTTACATTTTCATTTATTTTTAATTACATTTATTTTATTTATTGATTTCTAAAGGATTATAGACTGATCTTAGGTTAGACATAAATCTAGAAACAAAGGTAAATACAGTTGACTCTCTATGTTTTGACTACTTGATATCTCAAACTTTTGCATATCTTGAAGTTTAGAAAGCATTTGGAATAAATAGCTTTATCTACCACATTATTTAAAGCACATAAACTAAACTAAATTTTCAAATGGTGATCTATGAGATTTGAGTGAAGTCTCAATACAAATAAATCATTTTTCCAGTAAGTAGATTTCTGCAAGAATGACTAGGTTCAAACCAATCATAGGGTTCTCTTATTGGTTCATTAATTAAGAAAGAAATAGAAATTAGTTTAGATTTATTTTTTTAATACTAAAAAGTTAATGAATTTGCTGCTAAGAAATTAAAAGATTAAAGAACACAATATAAATAAGCCACAAATAGGCCTTGTTCTCCAAGAAAAATATAAATCACAAATTCAAAAGGAAAGTAATATTGTATGCTTTATATATTATTAAAAATTTTGCAAGAAAGTGCAAAAAATTTTGCAGAAAGGTTTGACAAGAGCAGTTTTCAAATCAAAGGTTTGAGGTTTGAGAAATACAGACTTAAATGAAAAAGAGTAAAACTTTTTATTGAGCTACTTTACTTTTAATCCATAAAAAATTATAAAAAGTTAGTGATGAGCTACAAGTTAATGTTTAAATCAAGTTTGCACTTATAGCAAATCAAACATTAAAAGTTTTTGAAAAAAGTTTCTATTAAAAGCATATGAATTTAACTGAATTTAAAGGTTAGGGTCAAATATGTATTTGTATTTTAATTTATATTTGTATATGGTAAAAATTGGCTGATTTGGCATATTTTTATTTGTATTGTATTTAATTAAAAAATTTCTTAAACATTTGTATTTAATTGAAATTTCATAAACTAGATTAACTGGTTTTTATTTTGGAAAAGTCGTGGTTGATTGTTTTTGTTTTTTCATTTTTAAAACAAAAAAATAAAAAAAATTAAAACTTGTTTTTAAGGGATATTTGTTAGAAAACTTGTTTTTATTTTAATTTTTTTATAGACCATTTTATCAGTCTTTTGAAAAATTCATTATACTTGAATTGGTATTTAAAAATCTAGGATTACTGTATTTAAATTTGTATTTATATT
Organism: Hydra vulgaris; assembly: GCF_038396675.1. Lineage (NCBI taxonomy): Eukaryota > Metazoa > Cnidaria > Hydrozoa > Anthoathecata > Hydridae > Hydra > Hydra vulgaris. The sequence goes on along the minus strand of NC_088927.1, from coordinate 67,119,329 downwards.
TGATCAAATGTATTTAACCCCAACCCATAGTAAACCCATGGTAGACCAGTAAGTTTTAAAAAGTTTTATCAGATCTTTTTTAGGGGGCGATTGGGACACCCTAATATATATATATATTATATATATATATATATATATATATATATATATATATATATATATATATATATATATATATATATATATATTATATATATATATGTATATATTATATATATATGTATATATTATATATATATATATATGTATATATTATATATATATGTATATATTATATATATATGTATATATTAGATATATATATATATATATATATATATATATATATATATATATATATATATATATATATATATATATATATATAATTTTTTCTGTGCATAGGATAAAATTCTTTGTTAATTTTTTTAGAAAGTGGAAAAATTAGAACCGTTGTCAGTATCTTCAGTAAGTAACAAATTTTTTTACATTATTTTTTCTGTTATTTTAGCTTTTTAGGTGTTGTTTTTAATAGTAGTTATAATGGCAATAAAAAGTTACAATTAATAATTTATCTAATGATAAATTTTGTTTCTCAAATTTTATTTTATCCATAACAACTCTTTACACTTGATTGCGAGTAAAAAGGAACTATTTGCTTCAAAGGATTTATGGTTGTTCAAAGATTTATCAAGCATCAAATGCTTTTTTATTTTTTATTTTTGAAGGGTTTTAAAATGAATTCCTTAAATCTTTAAAAATGTTTTTTTTTTAAGAGCTTAATTTTTATTTTTTTATTTTAATAGTTTTTCAAAACAGAATCAAGGCAATCATTGTTTGAGGACGAGAATCTTGTGCCTGAAAATGATGAAAAGAAGGCATTTAAAAAAGTTTGTGTTGCTGTGCCCAAATTCAATAAATCTTCTTTACATAAGGTGTGCTTAAATATTATTATTTGATATTAAAAACTTGAATTGAAAATAAAATCCAAGTATGAATATGCAAATTTTCTCTATTATCATTAGCCTGCTCATAGTTCAACTTTACCTAAGAATTTTAATTCTCCTGAAAAAATCTGTGATTTTTTTGAAAGTTTTGGTTGTTTATCTGAAAATAAATTTGGTAACATATTTTGTAAATTTTTATTTATACTTACATTTTTTTATTAAAATATCTGAAACTCTTTTAAAATTGTTTAACCATTTTTCTTTAGTATTAGTTTTAGGCTCGGTTTTTTATTTTAAATTCAAAACAAAGTTATTTTTACATGATTTAAATATCCATCTTCATTACAAAGATGATGGAGGCATAAATCTGAGCTTTATTACCTGATCTTTTTATCTTAATACAATTAAACCTTTTGAAGAACAAAAATCTATGAAAAAGCTTTTTCTTATTTACTTATTTTCCTAGAAAATAAGTTTATTTCTTGGATTTAAAAAAATTTAAAATCCTAAATTACTAATTTTCTTATTTAGCCTTACTAAAATAGTCTACTAATTTAAGTACAAATATTATTTTTGAAATATTACTATATAAATGTATTTTATTTTAAGGTTTTGAAAGTAAATCAAATCTCTTGGAAGGGTATTTGTTTTAATAAAAAATTAAGTTAATGTGTTTATGTTTTTGATTTAATAATTATTAAAGTATTTGAATTGGGAATTAGTTGAGTGCTTTTCATCAATCTAAGTAATATATATGTTTACAATAAATATTGTTTAAATGCATTACTGTTTGTTAATTTTTTTTTAAATCAAAAAGACCAGACTTATGTGGTTCAAATCTTATAAGTGAAATCTTGATAGATGAAGATATTCTCAAAAATGATTACGTTGATTTTAACATGTAAGTTTTTTTAATTTAGTCATATTGATAGTAATATATTTACATTATCAAAATCAGTAAAATAAACCTTATAATTCAACATAGTTTATATATCAAGTTTGGCAAATATGGTATTAGAGAGGTTGTTTGTCACAACAGGATGCTTTTACTAACATCACACTATTTTATACAAAACTAATGAGTTTTATTGTGAATCTATTACTAGGAACATTACCATCCAATGTTTACAAATATGGATTGTAACTTTACCAACTTTTTATTTACCAATAATTATGTAAATAAAAATTGAGTAAGTTTTGTTGATGACTTAATTTATTATTCAACTGGAAAAAATATCCACTTAGTTCCATTAACTAAATTAAATTTCATGTTTATTTAGCAGCCAGTCACAGTATTTAATCCCTAACTTATTCAAAACTCAATTACAGTATCCCATTTCATAGTATCATTATCTTACAGTATTCCACTCAGTTTAACTCTATTTATTTTTAGACTATTTGTCATATTAATGGAGTCAGACAAATTCTGCAGTACCCATCCACTTGTTAACAACATCATATATAATGCCTTATAATGTAAGACATTATATGTGATTCAATGCTTACTTATCTAACAAACAAAGTTAATAATATTAACTTTGCAATGTTACTACATGCAATGTTATTGACAAGATAACATTGATGCCCACCTTACTCAAAACTAAAATAAAGTATTCTGTTCCTACCTTATTCAACTTTCAAATATTATATTTCAAGTATATTTAATTTAAAACTCTATTGCAATATTTCATGTTTTTTATATAATAGAATAACCTACAAATATTGTAAATAATAACTGAGGCAATCTGTACAAAAAAAGGTAAATTATGGGTATATTTTTGTAATTTCCTGAAACAAAAGTTACCTATTTGCAGGAGAACCGGTATTAAGGCAATCCCTATTTACAATCTCCATTTAGATTTATAATCTCCAATTACGTATAACCTGACCTGATTCAAATTTATTATGTTAGGTCACTGTGCTGTTGATAACGTAATCCAGTACAACCTGGTTTATGTCAGCATCAGGAAAGGCATCTGGTTGTAAAAATTTGCTTTAACTTTTCCATATTGATATTTAAATAAAAAATGTGGAAAGTGTTTTAAAAATCTCATATTATTTGAATAGTCTTAATATCTAATAGTTAATAACATCATAAGAATTCTGCTGTTTTGTATTTTGAATCCAGGTAAAAAATTATGACTATATTAAAAAATGACTAAATTAAGGTACCATTAATAGATATCTGCAGAATGTCACTGTATATTTCTTTTCACCATCAAACATTTTTCATAACCACACTTTGTTTCTCTTTTTTATAAACACTATAACAATTTATTAGAAATTTTATATATACAATGTACTGAATTGACAGCTATTGCAAAACTTAAATATATTACATCTGCATGTAAATCTTGACCCTAATGAAATAAAGTGTAATGGTTCAAGAAAACATCTTGTATGATCAAAACATGTGTTAGCGATCAAGTTGTTTCTGAACAGAATATTATTCTTGATTAATTTTTATAATATTTGATAATTAAAAATTGATAATTAATTGGTACATGATATCATCAAAATATATGAATCAATGAATGTTAAAAGGGTGCAACTCCAACAATGTAAACTTTGGGGAAACTAAAAAAAAACTGCATTAGTAGTAAATTTTTTTTTTGAGGACGATAATGTTTTTTTACCAAAAAAAATTATTAAACCATTAAACCAAAATTTTCTATGGTGGAAAATGCAGTTTTTTTTTTGTTTTAACATTTTTAATGCCCTTTTAACATTTACCAATTCATATGAATTAGTAATCAAGTTTTTCCTGAAAAGAATGGTGTTTCTGAAATTAACAGTGAATTTGTGTTTGAAATGAAGAATCTTGAATCGTAAGTTTTCTGCAATTTATTATTCTTGTTTAAATTTTAAATTTTTTAATAATTAAAAGTTGCTAATTACTTGGTACATGATATGATCAAAATTCATGTATTAGTAATCAAAATTTTCCTGAAAAGAACAGTGTTTCTGAAATTAACAGTGAATTTGTGTTTGAAATGAAGAATCTTGAATCGTAAGTTTCCTGCAATTTATTATTCTTGTTTAAATTTTAAATTTTTTAATAATTAAAAGTTGCTAATTACTTGGTACATGATATGATCAAAATTCATTTATTAGTGATCAAAATTTTCCTGAAAAGAACAGTGTTTCTGAAATTAACAGTGAATTTGTGTTTGAAATGAAGAATCTTGAATCGTAAGTTATTTTATATAAAATATTATTCTTCATTTGTTTTTAAAATCTATGACAATTAAAAGTTTATAATTACTTGGTACATGATATGATCAAAGTATGTGTTAATGATGAAGTTGTTTCTAAACAGAACAGTGTTTTTGAAAAGAACAGTGATATTGTGTTTAAAATTAGGAATCTTAAATCCTAAGTTATTTTTTGCAAAATAATATTCTTCATTAATTTTTATAATCTTTGATAATTAAAGTCAAAAAATTACTTGGTACATGATATGTTCAAATTATGTGTTAGTGGTGAAGTTGTTTCTGAAAAGAACAGCAAAATTGTATTAAAAATGAAGAATCTTGAATCGTAAGTTATTTTTAGCAATATATTATTTTTGTTTAAATTTTATAATCTTTTATAATTAAAAATTGATAATTAATTGGTAATGTGATCAAAATATATGTATTAGTGATCAAGATTTTCCTGATAAGAACAGTGTTTCTGAAAAAAACACTGATATTGTGTTTGAAATGAAGAATCTGAAGTCGTAAGTTATATAATGCAAAATAATATTCTTTTTTGGTTTTTATCTTTTTTAATTAAAAATATTTATTTGTTTATGATATAATCAAAGTATATGTGTTAGTGATGAAGTTGTTTCTGAAAAAAATAGTCCGAAAAAAGTGTCTGAAAAGAAGAATCTGAAAGCGTAACATTTTTTTTTGCAATATATTATTCTTTTTTTTAATTTTTATATTCTTTTATAATTAAAAATTAATAATAACTTGTATTAATTTTTCTGTTTAGTTTTACTCACTATAAGAAGAAGTGCCCTCTTTGTGGAATAATGACTTATAAGCTGCCGGAGCATGCTAGAGATGAGCATAACTATTCAACTGCAAGCTCTAAAGCCATATTAGGTCAATTTAATTTAAGAAAAAGACAAATTTCAGATGAAAAACCTGGTAAAAGGAAGTCGCACTACACAAAAATCTGTCCAATTCCAGGTTGCTATATTGTCACTAAAAATGTTGGTGAACATTTGCGAGGAAAACTACATAGTTTAAAACCTGGGGAAGAGTATTACTGTCTGTTGAAACAGGCACGTCATTTTGATTCTTCCTTGATTCCTGTTGGTATGCTTACATCTCCAAAAAAAGATTTTGGAGTTGAAAGTAATAATAAAAAATGTCAAAAATCAAAAAAAAAATCCATCTCAAATTCAGAATCTACTGAGAGTTCCATTTTAAATTTAGTTACTCCTGAGCTTGAACCATCATGTCAATTAGATTCTTTTTCGCCTACTGTTGGAATACTTCCAACTCCACAAAATGATTATGGAGTCAATATTAATACAGAAAATGTTGCTGCCTGTCAAATTCTTGAGCCATTAATCATAAACTCAAATAAATCATCTACAGAAGAATTTATTCAAAAAAACGTTTTAGATATTTTGGTTGAAGATAGTGAAAATGAGTTTAGTGATGTTGAACGAATTCACTATTCTAGCAGTGATTCAGAATACATTCCTGATGAAAATGAATTGAATGAAATAAAATATTGTTCAAAATCTATTGAAAATATACTAGAACTTTTTTATAGTTACCTTACTGGTCCAGATCGAGGACGTAAACCAAGATCAATTGTTAAAGTGGTTCAGGATGTAAGGCGAGTAATAATTGGAACTGGAGAAACTTCATCTCTTGCGTCCATTTTCAAAGAACCAAAAGTTTACATCAGAAATAATTATCTTGGAAAATATTGCTTTGAGCGCAAAATTCTACCAGGTAGTATACGGAAATATCTATATTCATTTATTGATTTTTGCAAATTTTTATATTCAGAAAATGTGAGTGTTGGGGTTAATAGGGAAGAATTTAACGTTACCCTTCGCAAGGTAGAAGATTGGAGAAAAAGTTATTTGTCTTCGGAACGCCTTCATAAGCAACAAAAGAGGGCTGAAGATTATGAATTATTAGTTTCACCTGAGGATATTGAAAAGTATAATAACAGCATTATTGGAAAAAAAGCAATTGAATTTTTTAAAGAAGTCCTCCAAAATCCTTATATGACTATTAGTCAAACAATGCATTGTTCTATGAGAGATCATTTATTTGTAATTTTGGAGTTTGGAAATGCACATCGTTCAGGTGTCATTGCAAATATGAAAATGAAGGAATATGAAAAGTCTAAAAAATTAAACAATGAAATGTGGGAAGTAAATGTATGGGATCATAAAACTGTTGAGAATTATGGAGCAGCAAAGGTAACTATGCTTAATTATGAGTATGAACTTTTAAGTACTTACATTAATTATGTAAGAAATAAAAATGCTAACCACAATCAAGAAAATGTATTCTTATCATGGTCGGGTAAAGCAATGACATCTGGGGACATAAGTAATAGAATTGATAGCCTGTGGCGAAAATCAGGCATATACAACAAAAATCAAAAACGCAAACTTTGCGCAAATCTTATTCGACGCACTGCCTCAACAATTGTAAGAGAAAGCAATAGCAGTTTTACCAAAGAGGTTGCTCACAATATGCTGCATAGTGATCAAACAGCAGAAAAACATTATTATTTGAAGCAAAAAGAAAAATCTGCTACTGTTGGTGGTAAAGTACTCAGAGATCATTTTTATCCCAATAAAAAATCAAATTTCGAAACTGATAGTTTGGCTGCAACACCTAAAAAATGTATAAAACCAGATTTAAAGGAATATACACCAAAAAAGTCTTGGAATTCAAACGAAGTTGCTGTCCTTCATAGCTATATTGAAAACAACGAAAGTCCAATTTTGTCAAGAATTAAATCTAACTTTGATCAAAACTTTTCGTCCATAAATGCTTCCCCGCGCCAAGTATATGACAAGCTACGAAGCATTGACAGATATGGTTCCCCTGATAAAAAGGTAAAGATTTTTTTTCATACAAATGCTTATATAGTAGTATTATTAGAAAATATTAGTTAAAAAGTTAGTTAACTACTTAATTTAGATATTTAAAACTTAATTAAGTATTTAACCTAATTAATTATTTTTAACTATTTTTCTTTTAGCTTTTTTATTTGCTTACTACTCAAAAAACTTATTTGTATTTTTTTAAAAGTATTTTTATTTTAACAAATAATTTTTGTGTACCAGAGATTCAAAAAAAGCCATGAGAGTGAAAAGATATACCTATGGAGTTCGAGTGATCTAAATGCACTTCGTAATCATGGTGCACCCTTAATTGAAAGTGGATCGTTATCATTAGCAAGGCTAAAGAGTGTTTTGAGTGATTCTAGTTTGTTAGATAGATATAGCTTCACGCAGTTGAGAACTAGAATCAATTATGAAAGAGCAAGAAAAAAAGGAGAATGATTAGTAATTAGTCTCACAAAACCAATATAAAAAGTTTAGTATAAGTAGATTATATATTAGCGATTTTCATAGAAAAAAATTTAGTTTGTAAATAGTTTTGCCTGAGTCATAAATTTTTGACTATTAGTTTGAACAAGAAAGTAAAAATTATTTTTAATTTTATATAATTTTTTGAAGTTTTTTGTAGTGTCTTTACTAGTAAAATTAGTGAAACAAAAGCAGTGAAATATTTGATGAGAAGTTTAAATATTTTAGATTTAAATTTTGTCTAAATAGTCATTTAAAATTTAATTAGTTTTTGATCGCTTATTCATTTTTTGTTATTGATAGATAATTTTTTAATAGTTTGATAAATACATTAAAACGGAATAATACCTAATAATATGGAAGTAATGTTAGACGTCTCTTAACAATTTTTTAAGCATGTAAAACATTAGAAAGATGTCTGTGTAATAGTATAGGTAAGAAGGTATTGTTGTTTTATATAATATATTCAATTATGTACTAAAGATTATTGCTTAGTTATGAAAATGTATATAAGTTGTATAAAAGTATGTACTACTTACTAGTTAACCTATATTAGTTTACTAAATTATTGTTAATTTATAACTATATTCAACTCTAAATTAAACTCTAACTAATTTATAACTATATTTAACTTTTTTCAGTCAAGAAAACTGACAATTCCGTATTCGATCAACTACCAACTTTATCCTGAAATTTTAGAAATTAATCAATACAAATGGTTTATATCTAAAATTTCAGGTAATGTTGATCCAGCATACAATACAAGTCGCATATTTAAAACAGTCTAAACAAGATCTAAAATGCATTAACTAAGGTTTGAGAAATTTTTAAAAAACGGTTGTTTTAGTTAATAATATTTTACATTTTATATTTTATACTTTATAATATATTTTTTCAATATCAGGGATTATCCTTCTCCAGATATTTCCGGAATTCCGGATATTTTTTTCAACTTTAATTTTTTCCGGATATCCAAAACAATTTCTATACACATAAGTTTAGGTATAATTTTTGTGACATATTTGTTTTTTAAGCTTTTTCACTTATCATTCAGAAAAATAAAAAAAAGTTTGAAAAAAAATTAAATCAACTTAAAGTGGTCGTCTAATAAAAGTATGTAAAAAATCAAATTTTTGTTATTGGTGTAGTTTAAAAAAGAAATTTTTGCTCTTTCAGAAAATATATACTTTTAGACATGTTTTTTAATTAGATTTTTCCAAAATTTACTTTCTTGTAATGACATGTATTAGTTTGCTCCCTTAGCAACGTCCTTAGCAACAATGTTTTTTGGTTGTTTTGGGCCAAAATTATTAACCAAACTTGATAATATAAACTTTCTTAAGAATGAAGAAACTTAAAGTCTAAAAGGGTTTATTGATAAAGAAAAACACCAGGAAGGAGGAGATAATTATTCTAAATAATCATTTTAATTTTTTTATTTTTATTTTGTTACTTTTTTCTGTTTGTGATATTTCAGACTTAAAACAAGCATATCTCAGCTTCCATGAATTATTTTTGAATGAAATTTTCAGGGTTTGTTCATCTGTATATAAGTTAGTTTGTGAACCAGAATTTATTTAATTCTTGGAGTATTTTAGGAGTTACGGGATGGTTTTTGTTGAATTTTACCCCTTTATTAATTTTCCAAAATACTTAGAGCTAACATTATGGATCTAAGCATAATTATAAGTTTTTACTGGTTCACATACTAATTTTATGTATATCCTGCATGGAAACCAAACATGCAAAACGAAGGTATAGATAAATAGAACTCTTTGTTTTAAGAAAGTGATGTTTTAAGCATTTTTTGCTGGTTCAGCATTAAAGAACGTAAATAATTTTTTTTTTTTTTTTAATATAATGCAAATATAACTTCTTTATGCTGAAAAATAAAATAAACTTTCCAACAAATTGTATTTTTTATTTTTTTTACTAGACGACTACCTTAACTGAAAGCAAAATTAAGAGGAAAATATTTTTTAAAATAAATTTTTAAATAACTCTATTTTTAAAACTTTATAAATTTTTATATAGTTAAATTAAAACATCTGTTTATAGTATATAAACTTATCCTTATAAACATCTTTTAAATATAATACAATATTTCTTGGGGTTATATATCCTCCTTATTCAAGTCAACTAAATAACAAGGGTATATGTAACCACTAGAAATATTGCTTTATATTTAAAGGAATTTTATAAGGATAAGTTTATATACTATTAGCAAATATTTTTACTTAAATAAAAGATTCTATAGGATTTTATTAAAAAAATCAATTTTGTATCCATTAAATTGGAACATTTTTTTTTTCGATGGCCTTAGTTTTAGTTTTGATTAATTGTGTCCAAAATTCTATAACGTCAGACAATAAAAAAATAAATAATGTTTTCATAGTTTCCTAGAGTCAACCAAAATTAGGTTTACATATTCTTCCTTATAATCTTTTTTTTTTAATAAAAATTGTAAAAAAGATATAATTACAAAAATAAATCTTGTGTTGTTGAAAAGGGGATGATCGTTAAATCAAAAACATAGTTTTCCCAAATTACTTTATTGTTCGTTATAATTTTACGTAGTTTATTAAAAATAGTTTACAGATTTTTGTAATTTAAAGTTGTTTAACCATTTGTTTTTAAGGTAAAAAGTGTAACAGAATCAATGAATGTAAAATCTTGATCTTAGAAATGGTTTTATAAGTCAAACCTCAAAACCTGGTTTTGAACTTATGAATTATAAGCTAAGACTTGAGATGTATTAGGAACCAAAGTTAAGCTCTCACAGATTTTATAACATACAGATCAAGTAAGTTTTATATAAATTTGAATGTTTTTATTTTATAAATAAATCTTTATTATATATATAATAATTTTATCTTTATAACTGTACAATGTAATCATAATTCTGAAAGCGATTTTTGACAGTGGGTCAAAGACAAGCAAAACCCCTCTAAACTAACTTCTATATTAGAGTAACTTGTTTTTGTAAATGTAATCTAGAGACACCTTGCAGTCTACAACTGATATAATATTTTCCCTTGAGATGTGCCGGGTACTTGGTTTGGACCCGGAGACCCGGTAATTAGGCTATTCTAAAAAATGGCCGATTCCGGGTACCCGGAATCGGCCATTTTTTGCAGTACCCGACACTGAGTATCTTGAAAGAAAATTTTAATAAACAATTCCCTTAAATGCCTTAAATATATGTTTAAGTGGTACTTTAAATTGTGTCGAAATATTGTTAACAGGATTGCTGAGCTCAAAAATCATAGTAGGGAAAATTTTTCCCTATTATGATTTTTGAGCTTAGTATACAAATTTTTCAACTAAAATGGCAAAAATTTTGTCTTTTAAATATCGATGAAAATAAAAAAGTCATATAAAAAGGCAATATGATGCCAGTAAGACAATTTTATAACATTTTAATTTGTTAACAGTATATATTATTCCTTCGACATCATATATTGAAATAAGAAGAAAAAGTATGAAAATTTATTTTTTCATGTTTGCTTTTTTTTAAGGTGTTTTTAAATTAAACTCTTTAAAACAAACCTTAACACAAGCAAAAAAATGCGGTAGTAGTGAAGTGGTAAAGCGCTCGCTTCATAGGCGAGAGGTTGCAAGTTCGATCCCCACCACCTCCCTGGTAGTACCGCGCTCAACTTGTTTCTCCGCGCAGCGGCCTTGTTCGTCAAGGTTCGTGTTTCGGAGTTATAGAGTTGAGAAAGGGTTATAACAACTAATAAGTAGCCTCCTCATCTGTAGTGGTCTTCTCGGCCTTGGGGAGGTGAACAACCAAAATTAAAAATAAAAAAATAAACAGAAAAATACTAGGCCGCATATATATATATATATATATTTAATTACACTCTCATGTATAGATAAAAGTTTACAACCAACTTTTCTAAGCTCAGCTGAGCGCAGTAGGTGCTAGGCTTTTTATTATAAATTATATCCAATCGTAGGTTTTGCTTTAAAAAACTGAAGTAGATGCATAAAGAACGGTTTTAGATTTTTAAAACTTTCAATTTTGTTAAAATCATTTTTAAATAGTAAATAGTCCATAAATTCATAAAAAACTAGAAATTACGTCACGCTTTCGGGAGAGGGGGAAAGGGTATTGTTTTTGTGAAGAATCAGAGGGTGACTTGGTCTAAAACGATCGAAAATTGCGTAACAAATTTTGGACTACCCCATAGCACTTTTAAAGTTGTTGTGGAAAGTTACGGAATATTCTTTATGAACATTTGTAAAAAGATGATTTATGCAAGATAAGATTGATTATTTCCATTTATGTATGCAAAAAGTTTTTTTTATGTAAAAAGAAGAGTTTAATAAAGAGAAATTAATTCGTTTACGAGAAAAAAGGATTTTTAAAATAAAAACTACCTGATAATATAGTTTTCTCGCTTTTAACTCAACGAAAAGTTAATATCGTCAAATTAACTTTTCTAAAAACACATTTGACCAATTTTAAATACAATTTTCTAGATGTCGCTTTCGTCAAGTAAATTGTATTTTAAATAAATCAAATGAGTTTTGTTTATTTAAACAACGCCCAAAAATTGAAAAAACATATTCTTTGTGAAAAAATAGTCATTTAATTCACCCTAATATTATTTTTTTGCATTAAAACAACTTTCTTATATATAAATAAAAATTATTTATATATATACATATATCCAAAATTATGCTAATAAGGTTTAAATTTATTAAAAGTTAAATGTTAATATTCACAATATAAAAGAAATTAAGTACATAAAATAAACAAAGTACCGTCTTGACAAACTATGACCATACCTACCTGTGCAACTATAACTACTCCTGGAGAACAAATATGCTCAAATTTAAACTTCCCAACCTCAAATACCTATATTTAGACAAACGGCTATTCCAGCTAATTGAAAAATTATTGGGATATCCCAGAATCACCCCTGAACTTCCTTAAATGACCATCTGTACGGTTATGTAAACTTCCAGAGACCAAATATGCGCTGGTTTGAATTCCCTGATCTCAATTACCTTTATTTAAACATACAAAATGTACCATCTAATTGAAAAACCATCGAGACATCCAATGACCATCCTAATAACCTTTTAATTTACATTGGGCTATGACCATCTTAATAACCTTTAAAATTACGTTTGGGTTCCATTTTAAGTTTGGAGTGGTCATGACCACTCCAAACATAAAATGGAGACCAAAAATAAAGTTCTTGGACCCAAATATCCCTATAAACATGTATCGTAGCCCAAAAAAGGTTGTACAAGTTGCAACGTTTAAATTATCTTGTTCTAACTACACTTTTTGAATAATTTTTTTTTTCAATGTATTGAAACTTAAGTTAAAAGTAAAAAAGTTGCGGAGAAAAATTAAAAAATGTTTTTATATGCCATCTCCTAAAGATTTTATTTTTTAAACCTCAAAAAAGAGGAACAAGATAATTCTAACGTCGCGAAGTGTTGAGCTTGTTGCGGGGTTTATTATTACCAGCTTGTATGGGATTACCACACTAGATAATAAACTTCTTTTGTGTGTTGCTTCCCCTTCATATTTTAAATGTTAGTTGTTTAAACCTTCATTTCAATGACATCAAAATATTTTCCTAGACATCAAAGTAAAATTGAATATTATAATCTTTCGCAGATTACGAAAAATTGTTTATGAAATTCAAACATAGTTTTATAACCATTAATAAAGATTATATATATATATAAATATTAAGAGTATTTAATTCATTGTCAATAATGGAATACAAATAAGGACCGAAGATAAAATAAAATGAAACCAAAGTATTTTCATCATCTATAACATCCTTTGGTATTTTTCAAGAAATACGTATTTAAAAAGTTTTCATCAAAAAATTTCCTCAAGGGCGGATTTCGTCAAGAAAAATCCACCCTTTTAAAAAAAACTGAGCAAATCCACCCTTTTAAAAAAAACTGATTCAATTATCTATGAAATTTCAAACCTTGAACATTTGGAGAAAAAAACCCGCAAAAGCTGGAAACAATTATAAGAAATAAAAAGAAATAAAATTAAAAAAAAACTTAATTGCTATAAAACCGCGGAGGCTAAAACCCCCACGATCCGAGGGCTTCTGAGGCAATGATAATGTTCCCATTTTTATATATATATAACCAATATTATTTTATAATATTGGCCAAATGCCAATATTATTTTATAATAATGGCCAAAGTGCAATTTAAAACTTCGTTTTAAGTTGCAAATTTTAAGGCGAATTTAAAACGCCATTTACTAAACATGGACTTTGATATATAAGATTTCAAATAACTATTTTTAAATCTTTTTCGACAATTTAAAAAGGTTTGAATTAAATCACTTAAAATAATCAGTTAAACTTTTGCATTTTCTTTAGCTTTTGTTACTAATGCTTTACAAACAATTAGTAAAAAACGATATACATTTTTATGTATATCGTTTCTTCGTTATCAAATCTTCGTTCACGTTTATGTTTTTGTTGATATTTGTTAATCAGCCCAAATTCTTATTTTTATTGCATTATTTTTAATAAAACATAACTCTTGTTTATATGTTATGCATTTTTATACAAAATGATTTTTTTTTGTATTGATAACTTTCATGATTTTCTCTTGTTTGCACTTTTTTATTTTTTAAATCATTTCGCTGAATATTGTTAGCAAAAAATTATTTTATTGCTGAAATAGTATGTATTTATCTTGTTTTGTTTATTATTTATTACGTATGTAAATTTTAAACACGTTTTAGAGCACTAATATAACAGAGCTCGGTGATAAGACAACTTGTCTTCTTCTTGCTCCGGCCAGGATTTTCTATTAATGGAATATGACATTGGTTGGCAATAATGAAAAAATTGCAATTGACACAATCGGTGCAGCATCTTTGTAGCAAATGTTTTGCATTCAACAGATTAATACAAAAATCTTTTAATTTCTACATTATGTCATTAAAGTTTAGCAAAAACAACTCTCCATCACCAAGATGTGAGATATACCTTTAACTTTTTATCTTTTCGCAATAATAAAAAGTTTACAAGCATCACTTTTTCCATAGTAGATGGCGACCTAATATGAGTAGTTTTACACTTTTGGTAATGCGATGACAGGAATTTTTTATATTTAACTGAATAGGTTTATTTATTTAACTTCCATATTAAACAAAATTTACATGTTTTTATTTCTATTTAAAAGCCAATAAATTTACCACTTTCAACTAAATTGCAGAAACTCCGTTATTTAAATAGAAACCACGTTTTGCCATGAGTCATCCAAGCTACACATAATGTCTTTTGATGTTTTATCTGCGTGGGATTGATTCATCAGAAGCATTTATCATGCTTTGGTCAACTAAATATTGATAAACATCCTTAAGTTTATGTAACGGTTTATTGTAGCTTTTTTTGTTCGGAGGTAGTTTCATTATTCATAATTCATTATTCTACAAAATATTCTAATAACGATAATCCTTTACCCGTTTTACACAAAGCCAAAGCTACAATAACACGTGTGTTAATGTCAAATGGTTTTTTCCACCTCATTTGCCTTTACTAAGCTCTTATTGTTCAACTAATTTTTTTTTTTAAAGTAACTGATAAAAAAAAGTTTTACAATAACAACTGTTATAACATAATTTAAATCCGATACTTAAACCATCATTTTTTGAATCGAACATTAAATAAACATTATCTTCGCACAAATGAGGACTTTTCAATAGCGATATTACGTTTTCTAACAGACTAAAGTTCATAAAAGATTTAAAATTTGTATTTTGAAGATCGTTTTTTTTTTAGATCTTAGCGACAAAAAAAGTTTTACGCGTCTTACTCGGCAAAACCACATACCTCAACCCTCCTCCTTCCTCCACTTTAAGACCTCTTTAGGACGTTCCTGAGTTTGGCAGCAGCGTAAAACAAAAAGTGAATTTCGTCAATAAAGGCATTATACTAAACTAATAAACAAGAAGTCGTTGCAGAGTACAATTTGCTTATTAGAGTTGACTAAAGTTTTTGTGTTTTTTTTCACGATTTAACATGTTCCCTAGTATAAAACGAAAAAAAAAAGGCGTTTTATTTTTTTTTATAATAGGAAAAAGATATATATATATATATTTATAACGATGCATTCTAAAATACTTTTGATATGTGAAGCATTTTTTTTGTATTTATATCAACTAAAATCCCAAAACCTGCGATGATTTTATTGGTTAAATAACGAATTTTTTATAAATTTTTTTTTTCACTTTTTTAATGTACACCCACCTTTAACTGAATCAAATTTTTAATAATAAATATAACAAAAAGATTTCTGGATAATACGACAACCTCAAAACGAATAAAACTGTTGTTTTGCATGTATTAGTATTTTGAGATTTTTTTTTTTTTTTATTAACATTTGTTGGTCGTTGTACAACTTTATATAACCAATAATAAAAATCGTAATATAAACTTACAATGATAAATAATAAAACAAATATAACCAAAGTATCTGAAAGAAAATTGCAAGAATCTTGCTGTCAGAACTTTAAATAAGCATATAACGAGGATAAGATAAGAAGAAGATCGGTATAAAGTTCTGATGAGAAGATCAAGAAGATCTTCTCATTAGAACTTTATACCGGCATAAACCAACATATAAATTAAAAAGTTCAAAGTACAAGAACATCAATTAAAATAAGTAGGAATAAACTTCTATTAACTTAGACATGTATTTAAACAGAAAAAAAGTAGACTAAAATATATTTTTAACTCTCTCTCTCTCTCTCTCTCTCTCTCTCTCTATATATATATATATATATATATATATATATATATATATATATATATATATATATATATATATATATATATATATATATATATATATATATATATATATATATATATATATATATATATATATATAATATATTATCTAATGAAAGAATAAAGGTTTTTAGTTTATTTTTAAAATGGCAAAAATAATTGGTTTTTCAAAATTAAAATTCGGTAAAACATTTTTATTCCAGAGGTGTAGTGCTTGAGAGGTAACAAGGGAAGGTTGCATAAGATAAATATAAAAGATCGTATAAACTCTTTAACGGGTAGTCTACTAATTTTTTTGGTTAAGTATATTCATACAAGTTCGGCAGTGTTATTTATTTTAATTTCTTAAACGTGTAGTTAATAATCTTTCATTGTTTTATTGTTTAAAAAATTTACCATCCCCGTTATAATTACTTAATATTTATTAATTGCGTCAGAACGAAACAAAATCATCAAAAATTTATTATACCCTCAATACTTTATGCTTATCTACTGCTAATTCCATGTATTATATGAGATAATACATAAGCTGTTGTCATGCTATTTAAGTTATGATAATACTTGGAAAAACTTTTTACTTTAGTATAGTCATTAAAGATATAATTTTTTATTTTTTTTATTTTGTAATTTTTTTAATGTTATTTTGAGTTTTTTTGAGTTTCATTAAATGATGATCATAATTGGAAACTGGTTTCCTAAGATGAGATGATTGGTTGTGTTGCAAATAACGCAATTTTCGATGTTTTTAATGAACTGTTCTTTTATATTTTTAAGGAGGAAAGAATAAATTATGATAATCAGCAAAAATAAATGCAAAAAACAATAACCTATTAACATGCTAAACTTATGCAACTTTTTCTTACAAAATTGATCAAAGTTTATTTCACAAAAAGATTCATTTAAAAAGTAATTATTTCTTATAATATATTTACTGATTGGTTTAAAAGTAAAAAGATCTTTGAAAACGGCTAGGGATAAATTATGTATTCATATATATACAAAACATAAAATATTAAATGCATTTATCTTGTATATATTTAAAATTCTCATTTCAATAAAATAATGCTTCGAATGAGAGAAGCAATTTACAAATTTGATTATACGGATTGCGCGTTTTTGACTTAGATAAAGACGTTGCAGCTTACTTTTTTCTGTACTTCCCCAAGCAATATAAGACTAACTATGTATAAATAAATAATAAAGTTGGATTAAGTAATTCTTATTGAGGTATATTCGTGATTTATATAAGATCTTTATGTTTTTAGAAATTTTTGTGTTAGTATAGTCAATATAATAATTCCAAGTAATATTTTCATCAAGATAAACACCTAAGGATTTTATAACAAAATCTCTTTTTATTTCCTTTTGATCGATTAAGATTTGAGGTAATTTTGATGGTAGAAGTTGCTTTTTTTGTAATCGAACGGAATAAAAACTATTTTGTTTTATTAGTATTTAAGGTTATTACACTTGAACGAATTAGTTTTATGTCTGAGTTCTTCGTGCACTGTTTTAAAAAGTTCAGTGATATCATAATTAGAAAGGAATAAGTTTGTATCATTTGCATACATAATGCTCGTTAATTTAAAGGATTTATTTAAGTCATTTACATAAATTAAAAAAGAAGTGGCTAAGAATTGAACCTTGTGAGACTCCACAGGTTATATTAAGAAAAGTGGTTTGGTAATCATTGCAAAATGGTACGAATTGTTTTCCATTATATAGATAACTTTTAAACAGTTTCTACTTTTTATTCCGTAGTATTTGAGTTTATAAATTAAAATATGGCAATCGACCGTATTATAACTTTTGATTAGTCAATAAAAATTCCTAGTGTATGGAGTGGTTTTTCGAATGATTTTAATAACTGCAATATAAAAATATAGTCTATATAGCATCAAAAAATGTAGTCTTCCTAAACATTAGTAACCTTTTTATAAGTACTTAAGATATTACATAAATCAATAACTAATGCATTTTCAGAGCCGTCCCAAGGCCCTGAGGGCTAAAGAGGGAGTCTAACCCCATAACCCCCAAGAAAATTTAGGTTCTAGGAAAAAATCTCCCTGGAAAAAATCCCCATGAAAATAATCAGCCCGAAAAAATCCCCGACGAAAAAATCCCTTCGAGAAAAAATCCCCCAGGAAAAAATCCGGCAAGAAACAGATACTTCACCACCTCCTTCCTTTATGATCTCTTCGGGACAGCCTTGAGAATATTTTAAAATTTTTGTTTCATGGCACATTCTTTCGACTCCATGAGTTTATTATTTCATTATTATTATTATTATTTTATTCTCTTTCCTTGCGGTTTCAATAGGTTTATATTGCTTTATATTTCCAATCAAAACTTATGTCGAAAAAAATCTAAATAATTTACTATTACAAATTTACTATACAATATTAGTAAAACTGCATATAGTTGACATAAAGTTATAATACTAAAGTTTAAAAGTTATTGATTTATTTTACCTGCTAATATCATAACAAACGTTTCCATTTCTTGTTGTTGTTCAAACAAATAAAAATATTTCAGATTTTTTACTTTAGAAACTGGACTGTCAGTTATGGCATCCCCCACAAATTTTTTGCATTGATACACGTGCTCTGCATACTGTCCGCAATATTTCCGAAAAAAACAAAGTGCAAAATGTGACAAAAAATAAGTTGACTTTTAACATTTTCAAAAAACCTTTTATTTATCAAGATTTTGCTAACCGCAATATTTATTACCATATATTAGTTAAATAAAATTAAATAATTAGTTTTAAAATTCATTTTGGGCCCCTAACGCGGCACCCGGGGACTTATAGCACCTTCAGCTCTTTCTTAACTAAGACACTTCTATTTATAACGGGTGGGGCGTAAAGAATGAGACAAATTTCATATCAATTTATAAGTAGATACTAAAAAAATTATCTGTTCATTTTATATATTGATTTAATAAAGAAAGAAAACTCTTTAATGTTAAAAATGTTTATTTTAAATTAAGCCACCTTGATTTTGTTCAATAGCAAAAACTCGAGACCGGAAACTACCAATCGAATCTTGGATATTTTTCAAGGGTGTTTCTTTAACAACTTCTTTTTTTTTTTAACAAGCTCAATTTTGTTACTAAAAGATTTCGATTTCAAACGATCCTCCACTTCATTCCAAAAATTATAATCTAAGGGATTAAGGTCTATCGAATTCGGCGGTAAGATTTTAGGTGGAATGTTTTCAATGCCCAAGAGCTCAAGGTTTTTGATAGTTTGTTTGCTTGTGTGTGACGCGCTGCCATCTTGTTGATAGATAAAATTATCTCCAATTAGTCGAATTCCTTCTAGTTTAACGATTGGTAGGACATTTTTTATGTAAAAATCAGAATTAAAGCTCATATTATCTGGCTTAACTACTAATTTGGTTGGTCCATTAAAAGTGGGTCTACACCAAACTATGACTTTAAAAGAAAATTTATGTACTGGATGAAGGCCAATGCCTTCGTTAGCAGCTTGTCCTCATTCAGCATAAATTCTGTCGTTTTGACGATTGTATTGCGCATCTTGATTGAATATCTTCTCATCTGAAAATAGGATTTTTCGGCAAGTCGGCAAGTTATTCAAAGAGAAAACAACTTTCTTTTTTTGATGTGAGCTGCAGTTAATGCAGGAACACGAAATTTTTTGTACGCTTTCAACTTTAAGTCCTCGTTAACTATTCTACGAACAGTTCAAGATGAACAACTTGCTTCTATGTCAATTTTTCTAACTGACTTTGTTTTCTTGTTAGATACAAGATTTCGCTTCACTTTTGCAATGAATTGTTTTGTTCGAATGCAACATTACAAAATTAATTGGCAAAATTTGTCTCTTTCTTTACGCCCTATCCCTTATAACAAATTATTTTTGGAATACACTTACGGAAAATAAAAATTATTAAAAAGTTCAACAATCTAGTTCCTAATATAAACGAATTTATTTAAAAAAAATCTCAATATGAATAATGTAATTTTTACAAAACAAAAAGAATCAAATTAAAAGATACACGCATGCACGCACGCACACGCACAAATTAGTAGATAATAATAAAGATAAAAAAAAAGGAAATCAATAATTATTATAATAGAGAAAACAAACAATGAGTTTTAATAGAAATAGTAATTTAAAGAATAACTTTGACTTTTAAGATTTCTTTTGTAGAGGAAAACACAACATGATGGCGAATGGGGCAAGATGGCATTTCATATCATTAAAAAACTTAAAAAGTGGGTGAAAACATATCTGTATTTACATCTTGTATGTTAAAACGCCAATTGTTTTTTTTTAAGTATTATCAACGCAATTTTATACGCATAACTTTACTTTTAGCACTAAAAAAAAAATTTCTCGGTTTTGGTTATTCAAAAGGAAAGGTGTCCTTCTGGTATAACATTTTTAGAAATATTTTTGTGCGACAAGTGTTTATTTTTGTTACTTTAGTTAGAGTAGCAGGTAGTTTAAAAATATTTTTCAATAAATTTTTTTTTGTTGCCATGGTTACGTGACCAGATGACAAATAAATGAACTTTTTATTTTAATTTTAATTTAAAATTTTTTTACTGCAAATATATGCAGGCAATAAACCATTATGATAACATAAACATACTGACATAGTATTATTAGTTTATTACTGATAGTTTTGCAACAATACAGGTCTTTCAAAACATTCGCCATCTTGCCCAGTCTTTTCCTATATAAATATTAAAAATATTTGTTGCTTAAAAACTTATAAAATAAAAAGCCTGAATAACTATTGCTTTTAAATATCTAATTATAAAAGTTCTTTTAACATTTTAAAACATAGATACTTATGTTATAAAATTTTATAAGATAGAAACTTATTGTATAAAATGTGTATGTGCATGTTCTCGAATACTTTAGGGCTGAATGATAAGACTTAACTCAGTTCTTTATAACCAGATTATTTAATTTATCAAAATTCTCAATATGTTATCAATTATTAATCCTTTTGCTTTTTACGTATATTTCAACAGTATTTTTTGTATATTGCTATTTAATGGAAGATTATTATGGTGTTGTGAAAAACTTGTAACTATTGTTAAGTTGCGGAAAGATTATTTTTTAGTGAAAAAAAAAATCAAGTTTTAGGAGAGAGAACAAGAAATAGTCAAAGTGCATTTGCTGTCGCTGTCTTATACACCCTTCCTCTCTTGTAGGCTTCCTTTCTAATCGGCTCCCCCGACCTGAATAAGTACTTTATTGAAAATTAAGCTGTCAATGACAGTTGATCTTTGTACACTCCGCTGCGCTTATGGCACAAAATTTCAAAAAAATACGCAAAAAACAAACTAATATGCTGAATTGAAAATCACCTATAGTTTGCTAAAAATTATATTGTCTGGCGAATACGAAAGTTTTTTAGGAGCCATTGTCTCTAGAATCAGACAATTTTGAAAAACAAAACAAAAAAAAACGCTTAATTACACCAATTTCACTCTTTTTTTTATATATTTGCTTTGTATAATAGATGCAATGATAATAACAAAATATTTTTGTCTGTCGTTTGGCCATGGCGGTACTTTGAAAATTGGACGAATTCTAGTCAATTTGCTTATTTTGCATTATACCATACTTTAAGAAGCTATAAGTTAAATTTTATTCATTTTAAAATGTTTTTTCAACTTATTAATAACAGCCAGCTACAAGCTTTACTAGAAAAATATAAGATAAAAAATAAAAAGTTGTTCTCTGTCTAGAAATTATAAACTAAAAGTACAATCATTGTGAAAAAGTACAAGCTTTAAGAAGCCGTAATTATTGAAGGTAACATAGCCACGCGGACTTTTTTACACCATATGGTAGCTGTAGGTCTAATCTTCCATTAAAAATTAAAATCCGCGTGGTTGCATTCGAATCTCAAAAAATCAGCTGTAAGAAACATGTTTTAGGAAAAAATGTTCCAACTTTAAACCGCTGTAAAAACTGAAGCCAAAAGATTTGAAAAAAAAATTAACTGAAAATATGTTCATAAAAATGTAGACTGCCATATATGAAAAAATTTACGTGCGATCTTAACTTATCCACTTGAGGAATCAATTTGAAAAATGAATAAAATATTAAAAAACCATAATATTTTCGTAATGACACAAAATAAGGACATGTTTTTGGTTGCTTACAAAGAAGTATATTTTATATGTATTTTTATTCTTATATTATTGACGAAATTATTTTGTAAATTAATAACACTAATTCAACATCCCTGGCATTATTGTAAAATTGAACCCCAAATTTACTTGATAATAGTTTTGACAAAAATTAATGATATCCACGTTAATAATTGTGTATTGTTATTAAAAAAACGCTTCCTTTGTATTGTAAGTGTTATTAAACTAATTTAAAAATAAATTGGTAATTACATGTCATTGGCTCTGCGTTCAGCAGTTATTAATTGTATTAAGAGCTCATGTTCATCAAAACACAATGAATTAGCTAGAAGAATAAAAAATGAAAAAACATATCGCAAATACGTAAACTTTGTCTAGTATTGCATTTTTTTCCCTGTTTCGTGCAGGGAATACGTAGCAGCATGTGACAAATGGACAGTAACATAGCAAATCCGTAACTAGGAGGAAATCAAATTTTATTCCAACAAGATTTCACTGTATTTGTAAATGACTTTGATAAAACTAACGTTATCTTGAATAGCATCTTGAAACTTCCTCGTAGGAAATAAGTAGAATATTTTCGATTCAGTTTATTCACTCACATACTTTTTATTTGATGTTCTAAAGTATTTATTATATATCTAAATATGTGTATATATTGTGAAGAAAATCAGGTTTTTAACTTTTTTTAAATTGATTTTTCTATAGGGTTTACACCTTTATGTCAAACTTCCAGTTAAGGTTATTTTCAAATCTTTTGGCTTCAGTTTTTAAAGCGTTCTAAAGTTGTAATAGTTATTTCCAAAACGTGTTTTACATGGCTGATTTTTTGAGATGCCAATGCAGCCACGCGCAATTTTATTTTTATTCGCATTTTAGACAATGCGTCTAAAATGCGAGAAATACAAAATTTAAGAAGCAGTAACTATTGAAGCCATTATCTTCGTTGTCTAGAAATCATTGTCTAAAATCAACTTTTTGACAATGATTTTTAGACAACAAAGAAATTTTTTCTAGTAAAACATGAAGCTGGCTGTTATAAACAAGTAGACAAAACTTATTAAAATAAATAATATCTCAATTATAGCTTCATAAAGTATGACATAATGCATAATTAGTAAATTGACTAAAATTCGTCAAGTTTTCAAAGTACCGGCATGGCTGAACTAATACTTTGACAAAAATATTTTGGATTTGTCATTCCATCTATTATGCAAAGCAAATATGTGAAGAATAACTAAAAAGATGACATTCAGTAGTCGCAGCTGTCTGATTCTTATAGACAAAGGCTTTTAAATTGGTCGATCAAAAATGAAAACGTCATTAATCAGTAAACTATATAATAGAGCAACCCTAAGTAGGACATCTGAGTATTGTTTCCATTTTTGGTAGGTTTTTTTCTTTCAATTAAGTTAGAAAATTACGATTTTTGTTTAGATATTTAAATCGTAAAAATAAATTGCGTTGTTTAAAAAATACGGATAAAAACATATTTTTGCCTAATATACAAAACTAAAAACTTGATATGTATATAAAGACTTCAATCTGCAATATTCCTAAACTTATAAAAATAAAAAAAATAAAATAATTGCGCGAATTTAAATTAAAAAAATATATTTGCGCGCAACAGCAAAATAAAACGTAATAACTTTGGTACCAACTTCTTATAAAATAATATTTTGGTACCAACTTTTTATAACTTTCCATTTTGTAATAATAATAAAAATAATAATAATAATAATAATAATAATAATAATAAAAATAATAATAATAATAATAATAATGAAAATAATAATAATAATAAAAATAATAATAATAGTAATAATAAAAATAATAATAATAATAAATGTATATTTATAATTATAATATAATAATAAACCTGTCAAATTTTTATTTCATAAAACAATTTTCAGAGGGATTTGATCCACTTCAATTTTTAAATTTTAAAAGTTTGTTAATGAAAACCTGTTATAACTACAAAAATACATGTAATAGTTATAAAAATATTTAAGTATACCAAATATATACAATGAATAACACCAGCTGCTGTTATACATTGGTAAATTCAAAGAGCTAAAATTGAAATTTGAAGTTTTTGAGAAATTTTGCTTTTTCAAGACCATGGTATGGGAAAAACGAGTAACCTGAGCGCTAGAAAAAAGAAACAAATTGAAATTTTACTGAAAAACACAGAAATAAGCCAGAAGGAAGCAGCAAAATATAGAAGGTATCAACCTCATCTGTGTGCAGATAGAAGTAAATATATGATAAAGGAAAGAGCCTCAAAGTAAAGAGGATTGAAAAACCGTAACCGTAAGAGAAAAAATACTCCTCAAACAGATAACAAAATAGCAAAGCTGTGCCGATTCGACGGAAAAGCTTCAAGTAGAAAAAATTGTTGCTATTTTTAAAGAGGAAGGTGTGAAAACAAGTCGAATGGCTGTTAATCAAAAATTTTTTGAAACTGGGTTTCTTGCTTAACGCCCAAGAAAAAAACCTCGGCTTACTGAGAAAATGAAGCAAACACGCATGAAATGGGCCCGGGCGCAAAAAGACTGGAAAGATGAGGTCTGGTCAATAATCATCTTTTTAGATTAGTCTACCATCATAGTATTAGATGACAGAGTTCAGACTGTAAGAGGAAGACCAGGAAGGTTTAGGGAAGATTGCCTTCATCAGACAGTAAAATTTCCCAAAAAAATCATGGTGTTGGGTGCAATATCCACCCGCGGGACAAGTTGTCGGCACATTGCACAGAGCACAATGAATGCAGAAAGTACATTGAAATGCTCAGTACCCATTAGAAACCCTAAATACGAGACTGGTTCCAGAATAGCACCTGTATTTTTCAGCGGGACTCAGCTCCATGCTACACGGTACGCAAAGTCTACGATTGGATGACAAAAAATGACAATAAGGTACTCCCATAGCCAGAGAATTGTCCTTACATGTATCTACAAAGTCACATTGGGATGAGCTTAAGGTTAAAACTCATTAAGTGCCAAAAACCCATAAAATAGTCCTAAAACGCCTGGTTTATGTGTGGTTTTATGATGATGAGATCAAGGATATGTGTGACAAGTTAATTAGAGGTATGCCAGATCAACTGCAGGTAATAATTAAAGCAAAAGGTGGTCACACATTATGTATAACATATGATGAAATGTGTATGCAACAACAATTTTAAATCTCATTTGTGGTTTCTGAACAAAAATTTATATGTTTATTTATTGATATCAGAAAACCAAAAATATTTTTATAACTTCTCTTTACAGACCATCTAATGGTAATTTTGAAGCGTTTGAAAGACACTTGAAAAATATATTGCCAAAAGTCATTAAAAAATATATTTACTTAATTGGTGATTTTAACATAAATATTCAAAAAATAAATAATGATTCCTACGCTAAACGGTTTGTAAATACTCTACTTCAGAACAGTTTAATACCTGTAATTAACAAACCAACGCACGTAACACGCAATACTTCTTCAATTATTGATAACATTATCACAAATATTGCCATGACTTGCTAAATCAAAAGTGGAATATTAAAAACTGATATCAGCGATCATTTTCCAAATTTTCTTATACATTACTCTTTAATTCCTGAATCTAAAAATTTATTCGCAACACATCTAAGACAAATAAACAACCAATCTATTATAAAATTTCAAGAATTATTAACAGAAATTGATTAGAATTTTTTAACTGAGTGCAATGATGCTAATGAATGTTCTAAAAGCTGTTTTTGATGTTATTAAATTACCTCTTTTGTTTATCTTCAATCTTTCAATAACAACTGGTATTTTTTCTTGTCAATTAAAAATAGCAAGAGTAGTCCCTGTATACAAAAACGATTCTACACCATCTAACTACAGACCTATATCTATCCTTTCTTGTTTTTCAAAGTTGCTTGAGCGTATGATGTATAACAGACTGTATAGTTAATTTGAAAAACATAATATCTTATACAGCAAACAGTTTGGTTTTCGAAAAGGGCATTCAACACATCATGTAGTAACTGATTTAGCCAGTCAAATTCTGGATGGGTTTGCTAACAAAAATTATACTGTCGGCTTGTTCATTGACTTGTCAAAAGCCTTTGACACTGTTAATCATAAAATTCCCTTGTACAAACTAGAAACATATGAAGTAATAAATAGCAACTTAAAATGGCTGCAAAGTTACCTTAAAAATAGAAAACAAGGAATATCTTATGATTCAACGTGTACAAAGTTAGAAACAATAAGCTGCGGAGTTCCTAAAGGCGCTATTCTTGGATCCTTACTATTTCTGGTTTACGTAAATGATATTTACCTAACTTCAAACATGCCTAATTTTTTTTTTTTATTGCTGATGACGCTAATCTTTTTTATACCCATTCCAATACAAAAACAATTTTCTTTACAGTAAATAGTGAGCTGGAAAACCTAAATGACTGGTTTAAATCAAACAAATCTCTTTGAATATCAGTAAAACTAAGTACATTTTATTTCATCATCAATCTAAATCCGATGACTTGCCTCTGCAACTTCCTCAGCTAATAATAAATAACAATATAGTAAGCAGAGTTTCATCACTTAAAGTTTTAGGAATAATATTTGATGAACATCTCAATTGGAAGAATCATATTACGCTAGTTGAAAACAAAATTTCTAAAACTATAGGCATTATGCATAAAACAAAACACCTACTAAGTAAAAAATATTTAATAGATTTATATTACTCTTTTATCCATAGCTAGATACGCTATTGTAATATTACTTGGGCAAGTACTTGCCGCTCAGCATTAAGCAAAAACAAGCCAGTAGAATTATATGTAATGTGCATAGATGCGCCCACTCCAAGCTGTTACTCCGGGAAATAAAAGCTCTTAATGTCTATGAGTTAAACGTGTTCCAAAACTTGTTATTCATGTTTAAATATCAAAATGACATGCTTCCAAAATTCTTTAATAACCGATTTCTAAAATTAAATCATAAATACTTAACGAGGTGCTCTATCCATAATTATAATTTACCCAAATCAACTCTTAAATCATCTGATTACTCAATTTCATATAGAGGGCCTCGTCTGTGGAACATAGTTCTTAATGAAAATATGAAAAGTATAACTTTAATAAATTGTTTTAAAAATATAGTTAAACAGTATTTACTTGAATTAACAGACACAAACATATTTTTGAATTTTTAAAGAAAAAAAAAAATCTTGTAATATTTCTTACTGTATGTATTTATTTAATTTTTGCAATTGTTGTATTGTTGTTGTAATTATGTCTTAACTTGTTTTATATAACGAGTATTTGTAAATTTATATAATGAGAACTTTATAAAAAATATTTTACGCTTACTAAAGAGGCTTGATGACAAGACTCCTGTCTTTTACTTGCTCCTGTCTTAATTGATTTTTTTTTTTAATATTTAAATTTTATTACTTAAATTTTATTATTTAAAAATTGTACAACAAGATCGTTGTAAAATGCTTATAAATGACGAAATAAATGTTTCTAAATTTATAAAATTTTTTAGAATCAAAAGCACCAGATTATTGAAATGTCATTTACCATTTTTAAATTTACAAATGGAAATATTAAAGAAGTAGAAGTGGTGGCCAAATGTTGGATAAAAAATGATAAGAAATGCTGCTGGCTTCCATTTAAAAATTCCACTTCAATTTGAAAGGGTTTCACTAGCTTGCAGGCACCAAATTTTGATTGGCGGATAAACCCGCTAAGGTTTTGTACACCTCAGATTCGTATATCACTATAATAATAATAGGTAAAATAATTAAATTAGATTGTACTTTGTCGCAAACTTTTTAATATCATTTTTGTTAGATATTGATAAATGATGTAAAAGATCTCAGCCACGCAAGTATGGAAAGGTGGACGAAAAATTTTTTTTTTAGTATATTTGCCTTTATAGAGTGTTATGAAGAAGCTCAAACTCACTTGGAAAAAGCAGCAGATATATCAAAATTGAAACCGACACAAAAGACAAGAGATGACCAAAGCGGAAGTAAAACTTATTAAAATTTTTTTTATTTAAAAAAAAATAAATTTGTCTGGCCTTTTCAAATTATGAATTAAACATCACATACATTTTTTTAAAAATATGTCCAATTTAGAAAATATATATTTAGGAAAAATAATGACAGTGGCATTTTGTGATAATGATAAAAATGTGTTATTTAGTAATGAGGGACTAAAAGAATATGGAAGACATTTAAAGGATTCAAATAACCAAAAGAAATTTAACCGGCTTTCAAATAAAGCATGTTAACATATTTCGTAAAAGTAACACAAACCCTTTATTAAAAAAGACATTGTAATTGATTCTGAAGCACCGAGGTTTCAAATAGCCAAAACACAATTGACATTTTAAAAGAAACAAACGCAGTCCACGAAAATTGAAGTTGTCTTCAAATATATTGGTAAAAAAAAATAATTGTAAGTGTGTAAATATCATTCAATATTTATTTAAAAATTGCTTTTACTACACCTTTTCTAATATAGAAAATTTCAAAAACAAAATTTGCAAAAACATTCCAAATACAGAGGACAACAGAGAAAACATTTATCTTTACAGGGTAAATAAGTTTTTAAAAAGATACATTTTTTAAATGTGTTTAGCGAGGTTTGCTTAAAATTTTTCATCATTTTGTTCAATTTCTTAAAGGATTTTCAAAATGTTTATTAAGTTGAATGGCCCAGATTGATAAAAACTAATGTTGTTTTTTTAATGTTAAATTTAAAAACTGTTATATGATATTAAAAACAATTAATTTATAAATATAATTTCTTCCATTTTTTAGATAGATAAGTATTACAGCTGCAACCCACATAATCATTAAGCATATTTAGTTCTTTATCAACAGAAACCATTTTTGAAATATGCATTTCACAATCTGATGTGGATTTACTCAAAGAAAAGTCAAGGCTAGCAACGATTTTAAGGTTACATTGGCTAGTTGATGTTCTACTGCTAGCAACTTAATTGATTTAAGCAAAAACAAGCTAATCTAAATTTTCATGTTGACTTAGTGTTTGTTGTTTTTCAAGTTGTAAAGTTATAAAAATTTTTACGATTAAATTTAGTAAAAAACATTCTTGCACACGCAATGCCTACTTTTCTTTATTTACCTTTTAAGAATTTTTTTAAGTATTCTATTAAGATTTTTTACCATTATCCAATTTAATTGTTGATTAAACGTTGAAAAGCGACCTTTGGTCACCGTTTTTTTAATATATTAAATCAACGTTTAAAAGTGGCTAACATTTTGGACAGTAAGTAAATCAATATGAAATCAAGGTTGCCTTGAAGCACCAAATCAACATTAAATCAAAGCTTTATTTAGAGGGAACTATAATTTATTCTAATCCGGCGGAAGCCTGGAAAGTGAAAACCCATTTTTAATACGTTTTTAAGCTCGATCCATTAGTCTATTGTCTGTGTGAATCTTATTATAATTTTCTTTTTGTTTTTAAGTAGCAAAATAATATACTCTTACAAACTGAAGCGTTTTCTTTTTTTTAACTAGATTCAGTTTGAATAATAAAAAATTAATATAAAAAACTGCCGCCCCAACCAAAACCAGTAGTTCATGTATCAGTATTCTACCTCTATATATATATATATATATATATATATATATATATATATATATATATATATATATATATATATATATATATATATATATATATATATATATATATATATATATATATATATACTACAAAAACAATCCGTTAAAAAAAGTAACGGATTGCGTTTTTTCTTTAAATTAACGAAATAGTTCGTAACTGAAAACCGCAAAATTAACTATTTACGAATAAAAATAAACTATTTACGGATTCTTCGAAGTTTCGTTAATTTAACGGATTAAATATTCCAATCCGTCGTTAAAAATTGAACTTCTTATTAAAAAGGTTTCCAAAAAATATGAAGTGCCACCTCTGTAGATTTTTCATATTTAAAATTTTCATGGATTGACATCGAGAGGTTCAGAAGTCAAATCCACTTTTGATAAATGCAATAGATTTTTTATTAGTTTCATAAAGCTAAAAGTACGCTATAAAACCCTGCAAAATCAAAGCTACAAGTTCAACTACTACTACTAGTTGGTTTTTTTTTTATTTGCTTAAGTATTTAATTTTATATATATATATATATATATGTATAAATACATATATATATATATATATAAATATATATATATATATATTTATATATTTATATATATATATATATATATATACATATATATTTATATATATATATATGTATAAACATATATAAATATATATAAATATATATAAATATATATATATATATTTATATATATAAATATATAAATATATATATATATATATATATATATATATATATATATATATATATATATATATATATATATATATATATATGTATATATATTTTTTTTGATTGGAGTTGTTAACGACGTCATTTTTTGGTTCATAATTGCTTAAAGATCTGATAATCCAGTTAAATTTAACGCATAATAATACAATTATCAATAAAGCTTTAATGAAAATGCAAAGCATTTGTAATATAACAGATAACATTGATACAATTTGTAAAAGAGAGAAGTGGTTAGTTGATAATGGGTTTTTTATAAAACCAATAGAAATAACTCTTGGCATGCAATTAGAACAAAGATTTCCAGCCGGTATAAAATCAATTCATTCTGTAACTGTAGAAGATAAATGTTATTTTATTCCAATTGATCAGATTCTTGCAAAGATAATGGAGTAAGTATCAGGAAAAATTATTTTTCCAATGTGCAGTCCTAGATCAATTACAACCAGAGTTAGAGATTTCTTTGACACACAAAGATTTAACAATTACATCCTTTTCTCCAAAAATTTCCGAAAACATTTTTACTTCATTTTTTTGTTAAAGCATTTAAAGTTACAAATGTGCAAGGAAGTCACACAATTGTTCATAAACTCGAGGCTTTATACATGCAAGTCCAAAATGTTTTGCCAGAGTATAAGTCTAAGAAAGACAGCACTTATTTGATTGGACTATGGTATGCTTTAGATGCACATATTACTAGCTATTCGTATGACAATATTTAAAAAAATGTTTTGTATCAGCTTCAAGAATTAGAAAGTGAGCAAGGATATAGTTTCAAGTTATAGTAAATGGAATGGAAGTAACTATTCATGCGATAAAAGTAATTTTTTCAGCAGATAATTTAGGAGCACATTCTTTATTTGGTTTTATGGAAAGTTTTTGTGCGACATATTTTTGTCGTTTTTGCAAATGTACTCATTATGTATGTACTCATTACACAAAAATATGTCGCACGAAAACTTTCCATAAAAAATATGTCGCACAAAAACAAATATCTGAATTGCAAGAAACTTATAGGTCAATAGCTTTTGAAAAACGATCAATAGCTGACTACAATCAGTGTATAGTTGAATCTCAATCAGCTGATTATGATCCTTCTAAAACTGGCATAAAACATGGTTGTTCTCTAAATTGTCTCAACTGGTTTCACTGTGTAGAACATAGTGCTGTTGATTGTATGCATGATTTGTTGGAAGGAGTAGTGCCATTAGAAATATGCATAGTTTTACGGACTCTCACAGAAAAAAAAATTATATCTGCTTTAGATATAAATAATGCCATAAATAATTTTAATTACTCCTTAGCAGACAAAAATAGCAAACCACCAAAAATAAATCTTCAAAATTTACTCATTCAAGCTGCTGAAGCATGGTGCTAGATACAGAATTTGCCTCTCATGATCGGAAATTATATTCCAGATGAAGAATCCGACTGGAAACATCCGATTCTGTTACTAGGGTGTTTGGATAATATTTTTGCTCCGGAAATTACAGATGGTCTTATTACTTAACTTGAAATTTTAATTGAAGAGAATCATTACTACTTTAAATCAGTTTACCCAAAAAAGAGAATAATCCCAAAGCATCACTTTATGCTGCATTATCCAGAATGTATGGCTAAGTTTGGGCCATTAAGTAGATATTGGTGTATGCGATTTGAGGCAAAACATCGTTTGCTAAAGAACCTTCTTCAGTTATACGTAACTTTAAAAACATCTGTTTCTCTGTCATGCATCGATACCAATTAAAATTTGCTAATTGCTTATTTAGTAGGTCATTGTATTTAAATAATAAACAGCTTGGTAAATGTGATAAAGTTGTTATCGGAAATTTGCAAGTGGAAATTGGCAACACCATATGTAAATTATTAAACTTAAATATATTTGATAAAGTTTATGTTTCTGGTTGGATTACTTTTTGATCATATGCAATCAAATTAGGTTGCATTTTATGTCATGATGTAGTTAAGAGTTATCCACAATATGGAGAGCTGCTTAGTATTGTTTATATTGCACCTAAAGTGTTTTTAGTGCTAAATCCACTAGAAACAATTAATTTCAATGAAAATTGTTATGCGTATGTAGTACAAAGAAATGAAATTTCGTTTGAATATATTGTTATTAATGCAGATAGCTGTAAATATTATCATCCTTATAACATTACTAACATATGCGATCAAATGTTTATCGGCACACGTTACAGAATTTTTTAATTGTTATTGTTTGCAGTTGTAATTTTATTAATAAATAATTTTATATTGAATAGCTGCATATTGCTATTTGCTTTCTGAGTAATGTATTGTAACAAAACTCTTTTTGTTAACTTTTCTATATTAATTATATGAATTATACTACTTTATAACATTTTTTATGTTTATATAAAATAATTTTGAAAACAGGGATTTCTGTTTTGATTTATATAATTTCTGACTCATATGTATAGGATGCCTCTAGTTTTGAAAATATGGTCTGTTGATCAATCAAAAAAAAAGAAAGATGATTACTTTATTACTAAGGGTGAAGTAATTATTTGTATTTGATGAGTAGATACTATTTTGTCAATGTTTTTTTTCTGCAGAGTTTATAAACTTGTTGTCATTTTCAATTGTAGTTGCCAATAAATTTGGTTTATTGTCTGGAAATAGTCTAAGATTTGTATTTTAAAGCGATGGAACAGACATTGATGACTTTGACTACGAAGTGTTGAAACATTTTTCTGATAGTGGCACAAACATAACAGTGCTTGTCAGTGATGAGAAATGGGTATCTAACAACTTGGTAGGCAAATTATTTAAGTATTCAAATTTTACATGTCTTTAATGATTTAAATACATTTATATATTTTTAAGTTCTTTTTGTATAAAAAACGTTACACAGGCTGTGGTTACTCCTGAGGTTTGCAGTTCTGAAAGCATTAAAGATGTTGATACCAATAAAGCATTTGTCTTTACTGATCAAACAGTATTGAGTTTTATGCAGGATGACATATTTTTTTGTTTAAATGTGCTAAAAGCTTACCTAGCACAACATCCTGTAAATATATAATTTTTTTAATAATATAAAGTTTCATTGTTAACCATATCCTTTAAATTACATGTATTAATTATTTATGGTAACTATCTAGTTTTTAATATGATTTTTTTTTGTTTTTACTTAAAATTTTTTTATCTTTTCAAATGGAATACCTTACAATATACGAGTGAAATAAATAATTTCAATGTCAATTGCAATGCAAGACATCATATTGTTAGAGTCGTTATGCACAAAATGGTTTGCCCGTATGGAAACTATCAAAACAAAATATCCAAAAAAGCAATGTTGCAGTATTGCTAGGTGAAACAATTAAATAATCAAGTAGCATTTTGTATGACTCTAT
Source organism: Hydra vulgaris (assembly GCF_038396675.1). NCBI lineage: Eukaryota > Metazoa > Cnidaria > Hydrozoa > Anthoathecata > Hydridae > Hydra > Hydra vulgaris. The sequence continues at coordinate 67,085,140 of NC_088927.1, read as the reverse complement.
AAGTTATCATGTATATCCTGACAGAGCTCTTGAAAATGCAAGGAGAAAACTGTTGCGTGAGTATTTTATAACATTCATAATATTATAAAAACATTTGAACTTATTTTTAAATCGTGTTTCTTATTTTAGTATTTTTATGAATCATTTAAAATTTTATTGTAGCCATGTTGTTATAGTGTATAGTCTTAAAGTAATTGCCTCAACTTTTGTGGAGCAATTAGCTTATAGCTAAGTGTCACTACAAATTATAAATAAAAGGATTCTTGATTTATGCACTGGCTCCATGTCATTGTAATAATTAAGAAAGCCTTTCCAATTTTCATTTAATTTCAGCTAAAAAGCATATCTGGTCACAAAAAAGACAGGCAGTTAAAATCAAAATATCAGAAACCTCGTGCTCGAAACAAAGGAAAAAATCGTGGTTTAGCGGATTGTGTTATATGTGGAGGTTTGTTTTGAGTTTTGGAAGTTTATGAACATGTACAGTGGTGGTTAAAAGTCCTGGAACATCATATTTTATGTTATGAAATCAATATATTTGTGTGAAAAACAATTTATTAGTAAATTTTTTTATTTTTTTCAATAAAATAAGAGTTTATAACAATTTTAAAGATGACAGGTACATGCACATACATGATAAAAGTTCAATATTTAATGGAAGCATAGTTATTGTCAATTACCATTTGGATACGTTTTGGCATGCTGTTAACAAGTTTTGTACAACAGTCTGGAGTAATTTCATGGATCTACACTGATTTGATTGCTTCAACTAAATCATTATAGGATCTAAGCTTTTTGGCAGCAACTTTTACTTTCATAATATGCCAACAATTTTCAATAACATTAAGATCTGGTGATAACCCAGGCCAATTTTCAAGGGTTTGAATTCCTTCATCAGCAAACCACTTCTTTACAATTTTGGCTGTGTGGCATGGTGCACCATCCTGTTGGAAATAAGTGCAGTTCAAGATCTGCATGAAAGGTGGCAACTTCTCCTTCATTACATCCAAATAGACTTTGCTGTTTATTGTGGTATTCTTGGGCATTATCCATGATGGCCCACGTCCTTTGGCAGAAATAGCACCCCAAACCATACAAGACACAGGAGCCTTGACACTGCTAACTGTATATTTTGGCATATATCTACAGTTTTTTGGTCTTCTTACAAAGTTGTTTGTAACATTAAATTATTTAATTTATGTTTCATCAGAAAAAAGAACTTTAAACCAATTTTCTCCAGTCCAATTTTTGTAGCGCTGACAAAATGTTTTTCGATCTTTTAGGTTTTTTAATAATAAAAAAGGTTTTTTTGCTGGCTTGCATGCCTTTATTTTGAAATCAACCAAAAGCCTTCTTCTAGCTGTTCGGTCATTTACTTTTTTCTCAATAAAAATTTCTTTTGAAATCTCGTGTGCAGATAGCCGTGGATTTGCATGGCTGATCCGGCCAATAAAGTTGTCAGTTCTTGAGGTGGTTGCTCAGGGCCTGCCTGATCTCATCTTTGAAGTAAAATTTAATTGGGGATCTTCTTTATGCCTTTTTAAAGTTCTACTTACAGTTGATAATGAACAACCAAGCTTTTCAGATATTTCTCTTTGAACTAAACCTTGTTCATATAATGCAGCAATAATTCCTCTTTTTTGAGGTGAAAGTTCTGGCATAATTTAGCTGACAAATTGCTTATGAATAATAAAAAACGATAATAAATTGCGCAATATACAAATATGTAACTATAAACATATTGCTATGTAAAAAGAAAAGCACCAAACTTTCAAAATTTATGCTTTAGATCAAAAATAAATTTTTTTTATTCGTTAAATGTTTTGTTCCAAGTCTTTTGTCCACCACTGTATACTAAATTTTAAATAATGGAATTTAATGACGTAGTTTTACTAGTCTTTGATTTCATTTTAATCTCATTTGCAAAATATTATATAAAAGTAAAAAATTTATTAGAAAATATCACTTTTATATAGATGTTTCAAACATTGAAGATGTTGAGAAACTAAGATAATTTGCCTCCATCAGAGTCGAGGAAATAAAACGATGTACGCAATCTACTTTTTGTTTACGACAGAAAAGGAATACAGATGAGAAAGCAGTATTGTCTACGATTGTTAAAAATTATCCTAAATTCGCAATTAATTCCTGAATTGGTATTATTCTGTACTTGTTAAAATCTTATTTGTACAAGCAAACATTTAAGTTTTGTATGTGCGACATACATCATTGGCCATAAATTAGAGCTCACTATGTTTTTTTTTTAAATCTTGTTTGATTGAAATTATTTTAAAAACTATTATACTTTTTCAATATTTTATTAGTTTTAAATAATAAGTATCATGTTTACTGTTTAATTGACATGTGGCTTCCTTAAAATTTATTTTGTATTCCTAATTATAAATAATTTGATAACAACTGCTATAAAATTTTTGTTTTTTAAGTTGGTCAAAAGCTAAGGCTAACTGCTTTATTTTTAAAATTTAAGTAATATATTCATGTTTTTTTTCAATAATTTTGATTTTATTATCATCTGCATATATTATTTCTGACATTTTTTTGATTTTTGTTTTAAATAGTACTAATAAAAAAACGAATAAATTAAATAATAAAAAGTTACAAAATGAGCGAAGAAATACAACATGAAACTCCAAAATCACGGTCAAGAATCTCTGAAAAAACACGTTATGAATCAATATTTCTTCGAAACCAAGGACTATCTCATCGTCAAATAGCAAACAAGTTAAATATTGCATATTCAATTGTTGCACGTTTTTTAAAACGCTTTACTGAAACAGGTGACATTAAGGATCGGCGACGATCTGGTCGGCCAGCTCTAACAACACAAAGAGATGAACGTTTATTATTTCGTTTAATGAAACATGACAGAAAATCATCGTCAAGCGCTCTCTGCCATAAACTAAAAAATACATCTGGAATAAAAGTGTGTTCAAGAACTGTTAGAAGAATTTTTCATAGAAATAGTTATATGCGGCAATCTGCATGCAAGAAGCCAAGATTTTCAAAGAAACAGCAAAAAGCAAGGATTGCATGGTACAATCAACATAAAAATAGACCTGATTGCAAGTAGCAAAATGTTATATTTTCTGAAGAAATGAATGTTGAGGTAGATATGCGAAAATGCCGTGTTATGCTAAGGCGATCACCTAAAGAGAGATTTGATTTGAATTGTACATTAAAATAAACTAAGCAAGGTAGTGAGAGTATAGGCATTTGGGCCTGCCTGAATTATGCAGGATTTGGATGCTATCAATTATTTGAAGGTAGACTTAATGCTGATAGATATATTAAAATTTTAGATAATTATCTTCTTCCCTCAATTGACATATTTAAAGAAGAGAACAGTAATATCATATATCAACAAGATGGTGCGCCATGCCATACAGCAAAAATATGCAAACAATGGTTTGTCGACAACCAAATATCGATAATGTCTTGGCCTGCTAACAGCCCTGACTTAAATTGTATTTAAAATTGATGGTCATGTTTAGATAATCATCTTGGAAAAATCAAAATTTTAAATGCTGAGCAATTAAAATATGAAATAAAGAAACTGCTTGACAATGTGTCTTAAGAAATAACTCAAAATCTTGTAAATTCAGTAGCAAAGAGAGTAAATCAATGCTTACATGAGAAAGGAGGTTCTACAAAATATTAGAATGTTTTTTTTAAATTGTTTTCCATTTGTAAATTGTTGTTCTTATATATTATTTGAAATAATATATAAGAACAACAATATTTTGAATTAATGTTTTATAAAAAAAAAAAAGTGAGCTTTAATTTATGGCCAATGATGTATACCTTTAACAATGACATCAATATTTTCTCTACGTAGTTTGTGGTATACTATTAGACTTGAATTATATTTAATTACATACTTTTACATATCGTGTTGATCAAATAGAATACACTCTCAAATTTTATAACGCCTTGCTTTTTTTTGATAAACATTTAAATACTTGATAAGTTTTTCTGATATAATATTGACGTTTTTAGATTAATATTGAATTTTTACAAAATATCCTTTATGTAAGCTGGATTTAATGGAAAATTTTTTTAATAACATCGTCCAGCCACTGTATCAGTATTGTGAACAAATAAAAGCGAATTACCTTACAAATCTAGTCAATGCAGCTAACCAGAGTGGTGATGGTATATCATTTTTATATTCAAATTTTTATATAGCATACTATTGAAAATGGTATGCTTAAAAAAATCATTTTAAAAAAGTATGTTATAAAAGATCTATTATTTAGCTTGGAGAGCGTAGAGTGCATGCAAAATGTTATGTTATTTATTACGGCAAGGAGGAAAGCAAAGGAGTTCTACCCCTGAGATAATGGAACACATTATGATATGCAATGTATGTATTACCTCTATAAAATTGTTATTTTTTAAATGTATGTACAGCGTATATAAGAAGTATGACCACTTGATACTTGATTTGCAATGTAATGAAAAAGTCATAATTTACAATAAATTTTATTGTTGAGGATTTAAAGATAATATTTTATTATTTAGGTCGGTGAGTTGATTGCGTATTTGGCAAAAAATCTTGACAACCCATATCCTGTTCTGTTAATACAAGGGAAGGAAGGCGAAACAATTTTATCAATAAAAATTGCACACAAAAAAAAAAAAATCAATGCAGGCAAATCTATAGTTAAGGGTATAGATCGAATGTTCAAACTTTACCGGTGTTTTAACATTCAATATGATCCAACTTCTGATTATTTTTGGCAGTTTATTCAGGCTTATTATGATCTTGACACTGGAAAAAAGCCTATTCGTGTTATTGAACTACAGAATAGTTTACTAAAATATACTATGTAGTCAAGTGGCAGTTTATTATTTATATTCACTGACAAATATTTTCTTAATTTATAGATTTAATCTAGCTATCTTGATTTTTTTCTTAAAGAAAAAAGCCAAAAAGAGACTCTTTTTAAAGCTCAACTATAACTTTGTAAATTTTTAGGGAAATTTCAGAATTTTAAATTGTTAATCTATAATCTTTTTCAAATAATTTTTTATGTGGTTATATATTTAAATAATTTTTTTTTAATTTTACAGTCAAAATATATTTATTTTTTAAATATATAATTTTTGACAACTATAAAATTTTTCATTGCTGAAATTTATTATTTTTATTCGTGTCTAGTTTAAGGCTTTAGGAAAAAAGTTCTACAAAATAAATTATTTGATAATATTTAGTGTTTGAAATAATGAAGTGAATAAATCTTTAAAAAACGTAAAACCGGAAATTCCTGGATTTTTAATAATGTAATTTAGTGGGAATGTTGTTCAGCAAAACTCCTTTTAATGATGATCCTACAACAATATCCCTGCACCTAAGTATTTCTTTTTCTTTTTTCGGCTCCAAATGCAAAAATTTCAAATGAGATAAAAATAAACTTGAGATGAAAATAATCTTGGAAAAGTTTCATAGTAGTAAATTCTCTGACCTAGAACAGGGGGCGGAGGAGCCATAGATCCCCCCTCCCTCTAACTATCTCAAAACTTAAAAATAAAAATACAAAAAAATAAAGTTCTTGTTTAATCCTGGCTGAATCCAGGGCCAAAGACACCGGTTGCCTGGGCATAGTGTCCCCTCCCCTACTTCATTATTTAACGACATTGACAATTTTTACAAGAAATCGAAATTTTTTTTTAAATTAGGTAGTGCGCCTCCCCTTCCCCCACTAAAAGCCGTGTCTTTGGGAATTAGCCCCCCTCCTTTTCCGTTTCAGCTCGAATCTTCTTGACCTTCCTACGCCACCGAGTAAATTAAATTAAAGATAATAGGTTTTTACTTGAAAACGGTATAAAAAACTCCCAGAAGCATATCGAAAATTTATTTTAAAAAGGAGAGATTTTAAAACCATAAATCAATGATTAAATTTAATTTATCTATTATAAGAACTTCAAAATTACCTTTTACCTAGTCACTAACTTGTTTCACTGTTCACTAAGTCGCCTAACAACTAATAAATGATTGGCTATATTACAAAAATTCTTTCAAAAGCGCGTAATGTCACGTGTTTAGCTCTTAAGAGCATATTATACCGTTAATCGTTTAATAAAATATTTTAAAGTCTTTTTGTAAGATTTTAAAATATTTTATTAAACGATTTTTTGTATTATTTGTCAGTATATTATAGTTCTTTCTTTTAAAAATGATAAAGTTTTAAATGGATTTTTCTTAAATAACATTTATATCGTGATAAAAGGTCTTTTGCAGTAGTTTTAATTTGCCATTTTTAAAATAGCTTCACATTTAGGAGAGAAAGCAAATGGATAAACACAATTTTAATTACGCTATGTTTGTAAGGTTATTTAACTTATTCTAACTTTTATAAATAAAGCATTGAATATATATATATATATATATATATATATATATATATATATATATATATATATATATATATATATATATATATATATTTATATATATTTTTATATGATAAACTAAAAGGATAGTTTAACAATTACCTCCATGATATAGACTATATGGCTTGTATATATTCTTGTATAATTTTTTATTTTAAAGATGTGACATGTATTAACTTACCATATAAGTGTAAATCAAAACGTTAACATTTTGTTAACTAAAGTTTTTGTCAAAATCATAACATCTTTTCATGGGTATATTTATTTAGGTAAGTTATAGTTAGTTACAGCTAAACTTATATATGGCAAGTTTATATATGCTTTTATAATTTTCTATTTTTATTAGTTTGCAAATCAAATATGTGGCATGCAATATCACAATGTAAGTTTAAATCAGTTTTAAAGATAAAAATATTAACTTGCATTTCTTTTAATGCAAATATTTATATAGGCTCAGTTACAGCTAAGTTTTTATATAGCTTGTTTATATGCTTTTATAATTTAATTTAAGGTACCTGGCATAAAATATTACACTGTAAGTTCAAATTGGTTGTATAATGTTTACTTGCATTTCTTATGATGGGTATTTAGGTTGGTTAAAGCTGATTTTATATATGGCTTGTTTATATATTGTTATAGTTTGCTATTTTAGCCACATGGCATGCTCTATCACGCTGTAAGTTGAAATTAGCTGTAAGCTTTTGTTTTGTTTGCATTTATTTTGATGGGCTTATTTATGTTAGTTACAACTAAATTTAAATATGCTTGTTTATAATCGTTTAGAACTTGCTGCTTTAGACATGTGGCATTTAGGGACGAGGTATTAAATTTAAGTTCTAATATAAATAACAAAAATTAACCTATTTTGTTTTTATTCTTGACTACTTTCGATGTGTCTACAAACTTTAGAACCTTTAATCAGTTAGCAGGTAAGGTTATCTTTTGTAACTCATTTTATTTTTATTTTAAATACTAAATTAAACTTTATCTATTATTAGAAAAGAAGTTGATTAAAAGATGCTTTTTGGAACTTATATAATAACACTTTTATCAACTATTTAGAATTATAGAATTAGCAGCAACAAAGTTTCTTAAAAGGTTATTATTAGAAATTTATTTCTATTTGAATTATAATATATCCTTTAGATTCCATATTTTCTTTATTGTGCTTTCTATATTGGTTTGTTTTATTGGGTTTATTTTTACCTTTATCCTTTATTTTTAACAAAATTATAAAAGCAGATAACTTAGATGCCGAGTGTAATAAAACTTTTGTTTTAACGGATTGTTTGTTGCCCTAACAGAATAAATTCGTAACTAATATCGACGAACTTCAATCCGTTAAAATTTTTGTTCGTTAACAGAACGGAATATCCGTTGGTGCATTAGCGACAGATGCAATTCGTTGTATATAACGGATTTTTTTTAGAGTGTATATATATATATATATATATTATATTATAATGTAATGTATATATACAAATATGTGAGTATATATATATAAATGTATGTATATATAATATACTATATAAATATATTCATATATATATAAACATACCTAAAAATAAAACATGCAAGAGAGTACTAATACAATAAATACAAGCAATTTTTTTTTATATTAGCAAAAAAGATTTATAATGTATATATATATATATATATATATATATATATATATATATATATATATATATATATATATATATATACACATATATATATATATATATATATATATATATATATATATATTTGAAAAAAAAAATCTTTTAAGCTACTTTTTTACCCTTAAACTATTAATTTTTTGGAATTTTTATTCTTGAAACTGAAGTTTGCCATAATCTCCGAAGAAGATCGCATTTACTTACCAAACCATGTCGTAGACTAAAACTGAACTTTGTTCGCAAAATGGAGCATTTCAAAATTTAGTTTAACAAACAACATTTAAAGAACAATTTTGTTTTAAATACATACTCTCTTTTACTGTATTAACAAAAAACGCCTCCGACTTCTTTTTTTTATTGAAGATAAAGTAAAGTATTTTTAAAGCATAAACAATTTTTTGAATCTTACAAAAAAAAAAAATTATATATAAGTGTCATATACCACCAAAACCAAAAGTAAATCAGCTTGTCAACTTAGTAATTTGATTAGAAAGAATTCAGAATTTCTTCCATAAGAACTCCTAACTTTCAGAGATAATCTCAAGTATGGCTTATGTTTAAGGGAGATTTGTGGAAAAGATTAGAGAAACAATACTATAGATCAGCTTGTAAAGAATATTATTCCAGGATTTTTGTTACAGTGGAAAAAAGCTAAGTCTGAATTTATAAATCCAGTTAATAATTCTGAAAGAAGAATCAAATGTTAAGTAAAAGATTTGTGGTTATTGGCTAATAAAGTTAGTAATGGCAATGTAGCCTCATCAATTAGAAATAGATTTATCGAAAAACTTAATAGGCTTTTTGTTTTGTTTACATACATTTGTAAAATACTTTTTTGCTTAGAGAATAATTGTGAATAAAACTGTGACAGAAAAGCTTACATTGTGTGTACTTGTAAAAAAGAAAAAAATTCCTCTTTTTGAGTTGAACTTTGTTAGATATCAAAGAGAAAAAGTTGAAACTAAAGCTATGCTTCAAATAGCAGGCACTGATCATATTGAAACTGGAAAACAAAATAAAAAAATTAAACAACTTTTAATAGAAAATCAGGTTTTACAAACAAAAAAAGCAAAAACAGACCAGGAGATTCTTTATCAAGATAATGATTTTTTTTTTCCCAAGAGTGACTCAGACGAGGTCTGTGAAGATACGAATAATAAAATAAAAATTAATATTTCGAAAATGAAAAAAGTAAAAGGAAAAAGTGCAGTATATAACGCCATAAATGTAAAAAATATAGCATTAGCAAGCTTAAGACAATATAAAGGTTTAAGAGAACTGCAGATGTAGCAACTGTTACCCTTATTGATGCTAAAATTATCACTAAAGGAAACACTTGCTTGATTATTAACCACAACAAAGTTAAGCGAGCTCAAGAAAAAATCGGAAAAGAGCTGACCTTAAAAATTCAAAATGAACTTAACAATAATGGTCTGAGTTGTATTTTTGATGGTAGAAAAGATTATACTAAAATTTTCTTTGATATTTAAGGCAGAAAATTCCCAAGTTTAATAAAAGAAGAACATTACACTGTGTGCAGTGAACCTGGAGGAAATTATCTATTCCATTTTGTTCCAGAAGAATCAGATTTAAAAAAACCTGCAGAGATAATTGCTAGTCATTTAATTGAATGGCTTAAAGAAACATGTTTAAATTTGACATTGGAACCCATAGGTTGTGATAATACTAATTTAAATACTAGATGGGCAGGAGGAGTATTACAATGGGTTGAAAACAACTTAATAAAAAACTTGTATGGATTGTATTTGATATGCACACTCGGGAACTAGGGTTAAGAAGTCTTATTAAGTTTATTGATGGTCCTACTAAAGCCAGCAATCATTGGTCAGAACCGCTGGGTAAGATGTTGAATGATGCTACCAACCTTGAAACTAACCCAGAATTTTAAAAAGTGTGTCAAAACTCTCCACTTACCTACCTTAGTCCTGACATTTTCAAAGATCTAAGCACTGATCAGAACTATGCGTACCAAATTGTGACATCTATTAAAACTAGAGTTCTGCCTAACAGACTTGCATTACTAGAAATCGGTCCTGTTTGTCATAATAGATGGCTAACTACTACTTTAAGGTTTTGCAGAACCTGGGTATCTAAACATAGGTTAACAGGTGACCTTTTAAAAAAGTTGAAAATGATTATTGAGTACATAGTAGGTGTCTATATTCCAAACTGGTTTAACCTTTAAGTAAATTCGTGCTGGGTGGAAAGATCAATAAATTTACTTAAACATATGCAATTACTAAAAAATCAAACTTAGGAGGTACTTGACATTGTTTTACCCACTTTCAAACAATCAGCATGGTATGCTCACCCTGAATCAGTTTTGCAAAGTATGCTCTGTAGTCAAATTTAAGATGAGCGAAAAGAAGCAGTTGATAAAATAGTTGAAATAAGTAGAGCAGAAAATGAGGTACTTCAATTTGAAGCAACATGTTTGTCTGAACTTATAGACTGGAGTGATATTACTGAACCACCTCTAATATGTCATTTATTAACTGAAGCAGTTAAAGAATTTATTAACACTTCAATGAAAGTAACCAAGTGGCCTTCCCATACACAATCTATTGAAAGATGTGTAAAAATGACATCTGAAAGTGCTTACCATGTCTTTGGTCAAGCCAAAAGAAATATTTACATTCAAGGTCAAATTGCTAGCAGAGAATTAATGTCCAATAAGAAAGACATGATAAACCTCATTTAAAAAAAATTAGTTGCAAACTAATATTTAATCATCTTTAGTAAGATAACTATTTCTTGGACTTGCTTTTTCTAAAGTAAATATAAACTTATGAGTGTATAAAAAGCTTGATGTTCTACTTTTAACTTTAAAATCTAAACTCTTTCTAAATAAAATAATGAGTTGATATACATTTAGTTTTTGGTATTACAAATGTATGTATATATATATATATATATATATATATATATATATATATATATATATATATATATATATATATATATATATATATACATATACATATATACAGTCACGGACAAATGTTTGGAAACACTGTAATTTTCAGTGATTTTTAGGATATTTCATTGCAAATTAGGATATTACATTGGCACCCGTAAATCATTATACTGATGCTTGTATAATATTAGAGTAATTGGCTATTTGAAAATACGTGTTAAAATTGATTGTAAAAACAAAGTAATCAAGGCAAATTTGGATTTTATTACCCTCTGCAATTCAAAAAGGTAAGATTAATTTTGTGTCGCTTAAAGTAAATTTGTTGTTATATTTTATTTATTCAGCTTTGTAGAAAAGTGAGTAATAATAAGCTGTTGCTATGTGTAAAATAAGTTAATGACTGTAGTAATAATGAATTGAATTACTGTAATTGTAACTGTAATTGCTTACCTGTATACAGGTGTGTAATTCAGGTATACAGTACAGTACATGTAATGTTAAAATTATTAAAAAACTATACTGCCTGTAAATACTGAACTAACTTAGGCAAACATAACTTCTGTTCATTTCTGTTTTTATATTATATCAATTTATTCCTTTTTTTATTACAGGATGGGTAAGAAACAAGAGCTGAAAGTTACTCAACGAGCCCAAGTGGAAATATTGCGATCCGAAGGCAAGTCATTTAGAGCAATTGGGCAGATCTTAAATGTATCACCTGGTACAGCTTGTAAAACATTTAAACGGATCCGTGACACTAAAACTTATTCATCACGTCCTCGCTCTGGCCGACCAAGGAGAACTGCAGTGCAAGATGATCGTGCAATTTATAAGATTGCTGTATGCACGCCTCGTGCAACGTCAGGGTTCATAAAAAGAAGACTACCGGAAAGCTGCAGAAACATGAGCTACCAAACTATTTGAAAAAGATTATCTGAAAAAGGTTTGAAAGGCTGCAGACCAGCAAGAAAGCCAAAGCTGTCATTGAAAAACATTAAAGATCTATTGCAATTTGTGAGAAATACAAGGGCTGGTCCGAGCATGATTGGGAACGAGTTATGTTTAGTGATGAGTCAACGTTCACATAATTTACTTCCTATGCACCAAAAGTTTAGCGTCCAGCACTAATAAAGTACAATAGCAAGTACGTGTTGCCCCCTGTCAAACTACCAAAGAAACTGATGATCTGGGGAGCAATATCAGTGTTTGGCCGTGCAGGTCACTGGGATATGCCAGACGGAACTACCATTAATGGCAATGTTTACTTAGGTATTTAAAAATAAAAATTGCCTAATTTTATGGAAATACATGGAACCACAGTCTTTCAACATGATGGGGCACCATGCCATGGTACTAAAGCAGTGAAATAGTGGCTTACATAATCAAGGTTTGAAATCTTGGGCCGGTGGCTAGTTAACTCGCCTGATCTAAATCCCTTTGAAATGGTATGGTACACTATGAAGAGAAAAGTGTCAGAAAGCAACCCAACCTCTCAGGCTGAATCTCCTAGAAAAATTCAAGCAAGCCTGGACATCGGATATCATAGAAGATTACTGTTGTTCCCTAACTTAATCAATGCCTCGTCTGTATCAAAAAATCGTGGCGGCCATACAAAATACTAAATAAT
>NC_088927.1:67062500-67065000 GCF_038396675.1 Hydra vulgaris | reverse complement strand
TTTTATACAAAAAAAAAACAACATAATGCATACTTTCATTATTGGTAGAAGATTTTAAACTGAAGTATTTGCTTGATAATTAGGGTAAGGTGTTTAAAGTTTTTCAAATAAATAAAAAATTGAGTCTGTTAACAGACTAAATTTAGTCTACTTATTGTATTTTATTAATTTTGATATTACTTTAAACATCTGAATCTTATTAAAATTAAATGCTATTTCTAACTTAGAAATAACATATTTAATACAACTTTGCAATTTATTAAAATGGTCAACTTAAAATAAATAAATCATCAACAAAAATAACCTGAAAAAACCGAATATACCCTGAGATTTATGTGTATTATAATCAATTTGATGCAAAACCTAAAAGTTTTAAATTAGCCGCAATAAAAAGAAGTTATAAAACATAACTTTATTAAAATGTTTTTCTTATACCATCTGCAAGCATTCTATTAAGTTTTCCTTGCCTTTACTTTACACTTTTTCAACGTTTTTTAACTACCACATTTTCAACGTTGGTATATAACGTTGAATAAACGCTGTTTCATTAATGGCCTATATACGTTGAAAAAGCAGCTAATGTCTAACGTTGATAAACCGTAAACTTTGAGACGTTTTTACAGTGATTATTTGCGTACTTTTATTCAACGTTGAATAAACGAGATTTTTTGAGAAGATAACATACGTTGAAATTTGTAGGCTTTATTCAACGTTGAAAATGTGACGTTTATAAAGCGGTTTATTTTTAACGTTGATAAAGCGTAGATTTTGAATCGTCATTAAAGTGGCTTTTTGCGTAAGTTGATTCCACGTTGAATAAACGTTTTTTTTTTGAGACGCTTAAAATACGTTACAATTTCAACGCTTATTCAACGTTTAAATTTACCGCGATTTAGTATACAAAAACAAACATTGTTCAACGTTGAAAGCGCGTTGTTTTTGTGACTGCAACGCTTTTTCTACGCTGCGACCGGTTTTCAACGTTGATTCAACGCTGACATGTTTGCTGGGTATATAAATATATATATATATATATCTATATATATAAATATATACATATATATATATATATATATATATTTATAATTATATATACATATATATATATATATATATATATACATATATACATATATATGTATATATATATATATATATATATATATATATATATATAAATATATATATTTATAATTATATATACATATATATATATATATATACATATATACATATATATGTATATATATATATATATATATATATATAAATATATATATATATTATATATATATATATATAAATATATATATATATATATAAATATATATATATATATATATATACATATATATATATATATATATATATATATATATATATATATATATATATATATATATAAATATATATATATATATATACATATATATATATATATATATATATATATATATAAATATATATATAAATAAATATATATATATATATATATATATATATATATATATATATATATATATATATATATATACTCCTGCATGATCGTCTTGATGTTTTTATCATAAAATGTCAGTTTTAGGTTTTTTTAACTACCTTTTAAAAGAACGGAAAAGTTTTCCTTATTTAATGAATTGATAGACTGCCTGTCAAAACCAGATCCTCAGTCGATGCAGCAGCATTCCGTTGCGAGTCATGAAAGATAGTCATCTAAGATAGTCGATGTAGCAACACCCCGCGCAAGTTTTACAGTTAAAAAAACAAAAACATTCAAAATATTTTTTTTATTTAAAAACAATAATGAAAACATTATGAATATTTTTATTTTCAAAAAATAAAACAAAAATATTCAGAATATTTTTAAAAACATTTAAAATATTTTTAAAAACGTTCTTGTCTTTCAATTTGTGGTTTTGTAGTTTACAGGGTCGTCCACAGTTATTTTCGTCGCGTCCATAATTATTTTCGTCGCGTCTATAATTATTTTCGTCACGTCCATAATTATTTTCGTCGCGTCCACAGCTATTTTCGCCGCGTCCATAATTATTTTTATATTTCAACAATATAATTTCTCAAAGTATTATCTTTAAAAAATATTACAAAAGAATTTTTTAAATAAGCATTAATTGCTTAAACTACAAGTTCAAAAGTAGAATAAAGTTTAAATATTTTAAAGAATAAAAATAACAAGTTATGACAAATTCAAATACATATAATCAAGAATCAAATTTTAATGAAATAGTTGAGTTAGAAAGGCAAATAATGGTCGTGCTTCTTATAAGAAAGCAACTATTGAAAGCATTGAAACAATAAAGAGGATGGTAGCTAATAAAGAAAATAACGTTGATATTTCACATGCTACTGGGCTTTCTTTAAGAACAGTCCAAAATTGGATAATGAAACTTTCAAATAATCCCGATGCTAAACCAAAAAAACGTGGACCTGTTGCGAAGATTAATACTGACAGTAGAAGAGAAATTGAACTGTTTATATCGGCAAA
>NC_088927.1:66527500-66720000 GCF_038396675.1 Hydra vulgaris | reverse complement strand
AAATTTACGTTTAAAAATGCAATATAGAAAATAATAATTAAAGTATAATTGTTTTTAGTATTTAAAATTGATTAAGTTTTTGTCTTAGGTAAAGGGACAAGTCACTGGCTACTCTCGATAGATGCATTTCATCTTGGTAACCTAACCTGGAAAGTTGCAAAAAGTACAATATGTGGCTTCATTGTTCCGCACAATCCATGCTTATTAAAAAATAAAGTTTAGTTAATATGTCTCCAATATAAGATATAGGTCTGTTGACAGGAATAGCTTGACACTCTATAGCAATAAATAATTGTTCGCCACTGCAATAAGTACGCAAAGCTATGACTAAAGGGTGCTTGTGAGTAAGACTTTGAATAACAACTGCCTCTGGAGTTGCTACCTATTTAGATGCAATAAGGATATTAAAACAAGTTATTAAAAAATGTAATTTTGATACATAATAAATATAAATATCAGCTCATACAAATTAGAAATAATACTATATTTACTACATTTAATAACTAAACGTACAGTAGAATCCTGTTAACTCGAACCCTGGATAAGTCGAACAGATTTTCAATTCCCCTTGAACTCTCTCTATACATATGAAGAGAGAGTTCAAGGAGAATTGAAAATTTGTATACCGGTTTCTCGGTATACCGAGAACTTTGCTTAACTCGACATTCGCTTAGTCAGAATATTTATGTATTCCTCTTCCCTTGAGTGTCCGACTCTCAACGGGGTAATTTTCTGTATAGCAATGTTAATAACATGTAAATTTATTAAATATATTGTGCATATTACTACAAACTTAATATTATACTTAATATGTATAAATTTATATCTATTAAAAATCTGTCATTCCAATATACCGGATAAAATTAATTGAAATGTTCTGCACATTCAGCAGCTAATTCACAACTTTTATTCTTTGGTGGCACTTTAAATATAAAGGGGAGCAATAAGAATGCAAAATCCATTTCACTTCCTTTTTTAAAAAAAAAAAAAAAATGTTGTTAGTGAAATCATTTTATTAATTTATAAATTATTATAATGATTTTGCATATCAAATACACCCCGTCATATTGCTTTATAACACTTAGATACATATAGAAGAACTGTCTTGCATATCAAGCCCAGTAAGAATCTGTTTCACCATCAAATTTGTCTTTTGCCTTGCCCAAGAGTAAAATAACATGTGGCGTTATTTGCTCCCAATGAGCCAAAAAATCATTTGACTCTGGGAAATTGCAACAAAAATCCTTCTGAAACTAAGATAAAAATATAGTATAAGAGCTAGTAAAATTATTTTCTTTAATTTTACTTCAGCAAAATCTAAGATACTTTAGCAAAGCCTATATTACAAAAAAAATTTAAAAATTACAAGATCATCTTGCAATTTTTAAATATTTTTTTGTCATATAGTTTTTAAATGTATCTTGTAATTCAAAAGATGTATTCTATAATTCATACAAGATACATCTTAGATGTATCTTGTATGATTTTTATAATTCATACAAGATACATCTTAGATGTATCTTGTATGATTTTTATAAATCATACAAGATACATCTTAGATGTATCTTATATGATTTTTATAATTCATACAAGATACATCTTAGATGTATCTTGTATGAATTACAATACATTTAATTTTTGTGATTGAATAATTTTAAATATTTATTGGTGAAAAGTTTTAATGATAATAGGGTGATTTTTATTCTAACGTGTATGGCTAGATCTTATAGTGTCGGAAATGTTTTGAGTGAATCGTCAAATGTTGGCCTACAATTCAAAATTCATTTTCTTTTATAGCCTAAGTCATCAAATCTCAACTCTCCTAACATACTTAGTTTTTCTTTTGAGAAAGGTGCTATACGAAAAAAAGTATATTATTTATAACACCTAAATTTAATTTAATAAATTTAAAAATTGTTTTTGGATATTTATATAGATTTAAAATGTTTATTTTAGCTAGATTTGTAAGCTGATTGTTTATATGCTTTATTTGGAAAATTAGTTACAATACTGAGTATTAGGTAAATGTCTTAATTAAGCGAAGAAAGAGTTTATCAAAAATATACTTAATATTAAAATACCAGACGAGTGGAACTCTTCTGCTAAAACAAAAACTCTCTTTCGACGAGCTTGTACATGAACATCAACATGTTTACGCATAGTTTTTAGTTTCTCATCTG
Source organism: Hydra vulgaris (assembly GCF_038396675.1). Classification (NCBI taxonomy): domain Eukaryota; kingdom Metazoa; phylum Cnidaria; class Hydrozoa; order Anthoathecata; family Hydridae; genus Hydra; species Hydra vulgaris. Next base: position 66,717,820 of record NC_088927.1, on the reverse strand, counting down.
TGTGGCCATGAGGAGTGACCTTCTTTTTCTCATTACCCACTACATAGTCTGTATATGGGCTATAATAGTTTTTCTACAAACATTCTTTTTTTGTAAAATTAGATTTGATCACCTCATAGATAACTCAACTTATAATTGACAAATTGTGTAGATACTACTACTAATAATAATTGTTCCTTAACTGAAGTGGCACCTTCGGCCTTAGGGAGAAAAAAAAGAATGGAAAAAAAAATTAATATAAAAACTCTAATAGTCTCACATATCCAAGTTTTCTACCATAATGTAGCTTCGGAGAGGCAGCTTTTGCGAGATTAGATTTGGTTTTTGTGAAAGGACACGTAAAACATATATGTTAAAGAAAATATTTGTATTTCCAAATTTATATTAAGCAAATGTTTGATAAATTTTCATAAATAACTTTATAAATAATTTTTATTAAACAAGAAATTTCAGTGTTACGTCAATAGTACCTTAATATTACGGAAATAAACATAAACTTACATATTTTTAACTCTATGGACCATTAAGTTAACAACAATGTGGATCATTTATTGACGCCTTTTAATAAGTGCACTCGCAGAACCATATTCTGTCAAAACAAGCTTACCTGTTTGATGTTCATCAAGAAAACTACATAAAAAGACGATCTTGTTTGTATAAGTTGAAAGTTTAGCTGTTTTTTTTAACAATAAAAAAAAATTATTGCTGCAAATATTGTGGGGTAGTCCTGGTTTATTACCGTTTGTTTAAAATAATGAAATAATTATGAACAAAACACCTAAAAAAAATTACTTTTAAGGTATACTTATCTAATGTTAAAGCAGCGTGTAAATCAATAGTAAAAACATTTAACTTTTCTTGCTAGGACAGTGACCTTTTTCGACAGCCAGGACAGTGACGTCGCGGTAACTTGATTGTTCGGGAAGCTGTAAAGTTTTAAAATTTTCTTCAGCTGTTTTGCTTTCTGCTATAAACTGGTATATAAGCGAGGTGTTCAAAGCGAGTAGTTGAGTTTTAATTACCTTAATTTGGTGTCAACATTATTGTTGTCTTATTTTAATTATTGCGCATTCTCCATAGTTTAAGTATAAAAAGATCCTTGTATTATTTGGTAAGTTTACATTTAACTCTTTCGCAAATTATAACTGAGCATATAATATTTTATTAGTGTCTGCTTTTTTCACTTTCAATAATCGTTATTTGCTTCTTTTGAAATAAAATATATTACCAATAACAGTTCAATTGAAAACTTGATAAGAGTTTCCTTAATTTGTTAAGTAATTACTATTGACATTAAGGTCTTTCCTATTTCAGTAGCTGAGTAGAAGACAATATGTCGTCCAAGAAGTGCTGTCCTAACACGGAAAAAAACAAGGAAACCTGGACAAAGAACTTAGTCCAGTTTCAAGCCCCATCAACAAGAGGCAACGTGGCAAATTAAGAAGCACCCTTGAGCGAACGGAGTTGCATGCCCCTGAAAAACCACGTCATTGGACGCTTCAAATATTTTGATTCCACTGCCAAAGAACAGAGAGAGAGGATCGGTTTAATTGCTGTAGAGCTTAAATACCTATGGAGCAAAAAGTTGAACTTCTTGCAGGTATCTGATCAAGCTATTTGTGCAAAACTAGCAAAACATCTAAAAGACTACGAGCGCTGCAGAAAAAACAAAACTTTGATTCATTGAATGACGAAAGGCGAGTGATGGGAGGATGACAAATCAACATTAATGAGCAAAAGAAAGCATAACCCAACAGGCATTACAAGACGTTTTGTTACATGCTCAAAGGTGTCGTCCCGCAAAGCAGCAGTGGTGTGCTGCCAGCGTTCTGGTGAAATCATTGAAATCCCAACTTCATGTCAATCAGCAATCCACAAGGCTATCTACATGAGAGCTGCTCAGGTAAAAAAACACTTGGTGAGCACGCTTTTATCTGGAGAAGTGGAGCTTACACTTTGATGGCAACTACATTGAGGGCTTTGAATATCAGGCCGTGGTCCTCAAGATTGAATCTAAAGAAATTAAGTTGATTGCGCTAAACTTGAAAGATGGGAAAGCTCAAACAATTACAGAAGGACTACAGGATGTATTAGAGGAGTTCAACATGTGGGGATTAGTTTTAATGATTGTTGCCGACACAACAAACATGAATACCGGTAAGAAGACAGGCGTTGTTGTTTGGCTGCAGCAAATGTTCGAAGAGAAAGGTCACTCCAAACTCAAGTTAATCAGTTGCCAGCACTATGTGCTAGACCACGTTCTTCGCGTTGTCATGAACGATCAGCTCCATGGGTCAACTAAATCACCAAACATCGAGTATTTCTTTGTACAGCATTTGATGAGCAATTACGATAAATTGAAAGCAGCCTTCAACAACGGTAAAAGTGAGATTAAGGAAACAGACGGTTGGAGAGATGAAATGAAGTTACAATACCACCTCTTTCGTTTCTGCCGTCACTTAACTGAGAGGAATGGATCCCTTTCGTGAATTTCAAACAGATCCCAAACATCAGCAATGCACGCTGGAACTCTCGTGCCATTCCAGTCCTTCTTGCGTTTATTCTGATGCCAGAAACCCGGATCAGGTTGCATAAAATCGGTTCATTCATTTCTTACTCACGGGCTGACCATTGGTTCAGCAGTCAATTTTTCCGCGTTGAAGATTTTGATGAACCATCTGAAGCTCTGAATGACTATCCAAAAGCTCTCAATTTAAATTTCATTACCCACATGAATATATATATATATATATATATATATATATATATATATATATATATATATATATATATATATATATATATATATATATATATATATATATATATATATATATATATATGCATATATTGTTTTGGACAAGTTATAGTGGGTTATAAATACTTTTCACATAGTTTAGCAAACTACTTATATTATTTTTAGCAACTCAATAATAAGCTTTTCTTTAACTGCTATATTTCGAATTTTGCAATTGAGTATAATATACAAATTATTAAAAAATGAAAAATCATTTTAATACATTGCGTTGATACAAATAGTGATGTAAAAGAATATGCTTGAATATGCATATAGGTTTTAAGCAATGAATAGTTTCAGAAGGTTTACCTGCTAAGTCACTTGCTCTCAAACATATACGCTCTGAATCATGAGAACAACAATGCGATATAGATAGATCACAATACATGCAGACATACCACTTAAGTGCAATTGAAATCAATTACATTTTGATGACTATATATTTGTTTAATTTTAACAAACGACGGTTCACCTTTATCACTCATAGAGTGAAGTACAGACAACTTAGTTTGGTACTTGTGACCAAAAATGACTACTTTTTCTGTCATAAGCACATCTATTTTTTCACTAATTAGAAGAGAATTTAATGACTTATGCCTAATATCTAACGCTATATTTTTAAAGTTGCAAATGAAATGAGCAAGACGCTTAGAAAAGTTAGGCTTTGCTTCAAACCCAATTACCGTCATACGTAAAAGTGGTCCGCTATTCTATATTATAGTACTATAGTGAACCATTCTGTGATGTTTATATAAAAGTCTTTTATAAGGATAAAATATTTTAAGTAACTCATGATGCTCTGATGCAAGATTTTATAAGTACAAAGTTTAAGTACATAGTTTGGCAGTAAAATAATTTCTGTCAGCTGCTTTAGCAATTGTTACAAATGCCATTTTAAATTATCTACTTTGTCAATAACATCTGCTAAAATGCAAAGTAAATGTAAAAACAAGATCAGCATCTGAGCTGACCGTTGTCCAAGCAATGAGTTTTGACTTTTAAATGTGACTCAATTATAAAACAAAGTTTTGAGTTACTAACCAGACCATAATCTATTCTATTAATACGACAATTAAGCCCAGGGAGATTAACACGCTTCAAGTCATAAACTATGTGGCACAAAAATAACTTAACTTCAAACGGAATTACACCTTCGAAAAAATAATGCATTATATCGGCTGAGTCATTACAAACAGTATGGTAATACGTTAAATTTTTCAAAGTTGATGGCCGCTTGATGCCACCTTCTTTAGATGAAATGATACCATTTTTCGGTTGCTCAATATGTTGTGTCCTCAGTGTAAGAGAGTACTCACAAAATACTTTTTGCATCTCATCCTGAGTTGCCATACACATGTCACAAGCAAATAAAGCACTGCTAAAATTTTCCATGTATCCAAGTATTGCATGCAGCCCTAAATTATCACCAACAATTTGTGTTAAGAAACAACGAACATTTATCTCTTTTCCACCACAAAAAACTGTAAAACCCTCACCGTGTAAGTCTTTTAATTGCCGAACAATAACTTCCTTAAGAGGATTAGTGGTGTACCGTTTAATGTCTTCCGAATGTGCTAAGGCCAACAAATGAATATTGCTTAACGCAGAATTTACAGCTGGTGGAAAGTTTTTTATTGTAAAATAAAATGCACCTAACTTGTGTATTCCAATTTTAGATCCAAGCGGATTTGTTGTCTCTACCTCATCAAAATAAATCTGAATAAATACATGAATACTGTTAGGAAAATAATTTTTGGCATATGTTTTTAGCTGTTTGCCATGCTTACCATCTATCCAATTCATTGTCTCTTTTTAAAATTTTCAAGTCTTAGGTTGGTTCAAAGCCAATTTCAAGGTTTTCTCAATTGGTATAAGGTAAAATTTATTTTTCACACACACCTGCATTTGTTGCTTTGTTGATTTGTCTCGCTTAACATCCCACCGATCTCCTATTGAATGTGCTTCAGGTTCAACATAGAGACCTTTTAGTATAAGATAATTCAACAATTTATAATGAGTATCAATGCCCTTAAAAGGATTTTTCAAGCTGTTAAATTTTTCTGAAAGAGCGTTAAATGTTGCGGTATCATATCTGTATGTTATTTACACAACTTCTGTCTTGGCAAGCAGATAATTAATAATATCATTTAGCAACTCATTTAAACTATCCTTTATGAACTGAGATGTGCTTAGAGAAATGGAACTAGAAGATTTCAGAGACATCAAAAATTATACTGCTGCCTGTGAAACACCATACTCGTCTACAATAGGTGCAACAAAAACATTTTCTTTTGCTAAACTTTCTTTTGTTAAACTTTTTAAATATGAAACCTCATTGTAATCTTCACCTAAGTATTCGTTTTCTGTATTTCGCATAGTAATATCTGAATGGGTAAAAACTTCTTTCAAAGTAAAGTGACACATATGAGTTTTTTTAATGTGTATACGTAACACTTTATAAAGTGTGAATGTGCGAATGCAACCATCAACATTGCATCATAAAAAACAAGGTTCAAACAATAGGTACGTGTTTCTTAAATGATAAGTATAATCATTAGTGGTTTGAAAAACTTTTGGGCACAAGTAACAACTCAGTTGTGAAAAACCCTATAAAATATTATGCAAAACATAAATTGCATAAATAAAAAATTTAAAAATCTACTTTAACAATTTATAAAAATTTTATAAATTGTTCAATGTAGTGTGAATTAAAAATTTACTTTCATGTTAACAAATCAGTTTAGGTGTAACAGAGAAGAAATTATTTTCTTCTTTTTAGTCGGATAGAAAAACGTGGATTTTTAAATTTTTTTATTTACACAAGTATTATTTTCTTCTTTTTAGTTTAACTGTAAAGCATTTATATAGAAATATAGAAAAACAATAATCATATTTTTTCTTTATTAGACAATTTCAATATGATTCCATTCTTTAATTTTTAAATATCTGAAATATTAAATACAAACTACTGTGTCTACTTAGTCTCTAAATTTCTTTGGATTGTCAGGTCTTGCCGCGTTGAGGCGAGACACATAAGAACCAACACAAACACATAAAACCTGGAAGAAAATTGTTAAATTGTAAAGGATTTGCATTCTTGTTTAAATTACTATTTACATTACTTTCGTCTTTGGCTCTGGAGGAGCAATACGCACACCATCTTGCACATCAAGTCTTGCTAAACTTTTAATTGTAGCGTCATGATATAATGGATTGCAACGTCATGATATAATGGATAACGTCATGATATAATCGATTATTCACAAAAAACCAATTAAGAGCGTTATATACTTGTTCTCGAGACATACTATATTCATGAGGTTCTCTATTGAGATTTTTAAGTTTTTCAATGACTTCGACTATGTTTGCCTCATTGCTAGATCTTGACAACATGTTTGGTAGAGCTTCAGTGACCTCAATTAGATCCAATGCGAACAGAGTCGCATGACTTTTAAAGCCATACTGGCCATAAGGGCAATCAATCTTAGCAAGTTTAAGAAAGGGTATTATACGTGCCAAAAGTCTTTGCTCAAATTCATTTAATGCCTTAATCTCATTTGGAATAGCACCTGGGTCTAAGTTATTCCAGTATGCTTTAGACAGTGCCTCATTCTTTCTACTTTTCAGATGTGTATTACATCTGTGGCAAACTAATAATTCTGTTATATTGGCAAGCTCTGGAGGCAAATATGGCTTAGCGACATTGAAGTGATGTTTCACAACTTGATTTGGATAACACTGTTTAGTACATATGTCGCATGTTTTATCGCAAAAGACATTTATTGTGCGATTAGATTCGTCAGCTTCTGCTGATCTGATCTGATCAGCATAAACTTCATGAAGGCGATTTAGTCTTTCTTCATGTTCTTGATCTGTTTCATTTGCTCTCAACTCAGTATGTCTATTTCTATCAATTTCGAGGCAAGAATTTCTATTTTCGTCTGTTTCATTCACTTTCAGCTGATTTTGTCTACTCTTTTGTTTAGCCAAGCAAGAAGTTCTTTTTTCTTGAGATTCTGTGGCACGAGCTAATCTTCTTCGTTCTCTTTCATTTTCAAGTCGTATACTTCGCTGCTCTTTAGTCTCATTAACAAAATTCTTACGTTTTGAAATAGTATTGCACTTACCTGCATCCTTATTTGTTCTCTTCGATGCCATGCTTACTTACACTTCAATGAAACTGTAAAGAAATGACAAAATGTTTGAAACTTTGAGAATTTCCATTTAAATTGAATCTCTAATGAATGTACAAATAAATATACGATAGTTTTAGACATGAAAATACACTTTCATCGATATTGACTTAAAATTTGATTTGTAAAAGTTCGTAAGATTTATATGCAACATTTAATTTCAATGCCTAAAATACCAATTTATTCAAATAAACAAATAAAATATTTAAGAATTAAATCCGATGCAACTATTAAGCTCATAAAGATATAATTAACTAAATTAAGAAAATTTTTGGTAGGTGTGACGCAATAAGGCGCTACCCTTTAAGATGAAAACAAAGCTTTTTCTTTAAAATTGAATGTTTTTTCCGCTTTTCTTACAACAACAAGTAATGCACTTAAATGGCTTAATTTTTACTGTTTTTCAAAAGGATTAAACCTTTATTATTTGAAAAGGTAAATCTCAGCATAAAACATTTGTACAACATTGAAGACAAAGTAGAATTTTCAAAGTATTATATTTAAATTGTATATAAACTTACCCTGAAAACTTAAAGAAAACGTTTCAATTGATTAAAAATTAACACTTGTTAAATAATATTCCACTATCAAATTTAATTTCCTGTATTATAATGTTATTTACTTCACTAATTTTCTTTACAATTTTTCCGTCTGATTTTTTTTTTAAATTTCTTTCCTTTAATTTCCTTTTCACTATATTCAATAATTTTCCTTATTCTAATCACTAAACACTTTGTTATTTATCCACAAAAGCACTAAAATCCGCGAACTAAACTACTTTCATTTTTTTTTCGATTAATGATTATTAAAATAAACTCCGATGTTTGTTTACTTTTAGAATTTTGTGTCCGGACAAACAGACAAGAAAGCAAGTTAAGAAAAACGTGGTAAAATAATGTTCACTTTAGTCATCATAATTTATATATAACTAAAAAAATATTTTTAATAAAAACTAAAAAAATATTTTCTGTGATCTATATTTTATTATAATTATATTTTATTAAATTGTTAACCTTTTTTTCCTCAATTATGACTTGAATTTTAATGGCCTGACCAATTTTAATGCCCATTGCATGTAGCAATAATGCGTTTGACTCCAAAAAAGCTAACCCATCAATTTCTCCACCTAAAATAATAATAGTATATTTAGTATCAAAACTAAATATTTGTGTTTCAATAGAGTTAAGAAACCTTTTCGTCTTTAAATACAATTTATACGGTTTATATTTAATAACATCTTTTTTACGTACGTTCGCAAAAAATATGAAAAGATAGCTTACTTTTAAGCTTTTCTGTAGCATCTATAGATATTCTGTTTGATAATAAATATTCTGTCAACTGTGATTCTGACAACTTTTTTATGCTCATTTTTAATAAAGAATTTTAAAATAAGAGAACGCAAGCACATGCGACCTCTAAAAAGATTAATGGTGATTGCTGTTGGCGCAGAAAAATAATTTCACATTTTCAGGCAATTAGTTGATGTTTTCGGTAAAGCACCTGAATGTTCCCGTAAGAAAGTTCACACAACTTCTTTTGCCTGAACATTTCAGGAATTTTACACTAAGTGTTCAGCTGGTTTGCTAAAATACCTGAACCGATACGGTAATTTGCCTGAATGTTTGAATTTAATTGCCTGAATGTTCAGGTAAATATGTCGACTTGAACCATTCCGGTCAGAGTTTGCCTGAACTTTTTTAAGAGTATATATATATATATATATATATATATATATATATATATATATATATATATATATATATATATATATATATATATATATATATATATATATATATATATATATATATATGTATATATATATATGTATATATATATATATATATATATATATATATTTATATATATACATATATATACATATATATATATATATATATATATATTAAATGAAAAATACAACTTTATAGTGGAACTTAAAGTTTCACGTCATTCGGCAATCATCAGCCGTATTATTCAAATATAAAATAAAAACCGTGATAAAAAATACATTTTAGCGTTGCAATGGCATCTGACGTCAAGTATATGCGACCCGATATTTGCTAGTCGCCGGAATCAAAGTTAGATAATAAAAGATTTTTCCTATGCCTACAAGCAGAAACCAATCACTTTTTTTGTTAAGTAGGAATCGACTATCAAAAGCCATAATAATAAAATATTTTTCATCAATGTAAAGGTTACTCTTTTTTGTAGATGGATTATAAGATTGTCATCTTTTAATTATGTTCCAATTAAAATTATAGGTGTGTTACCTGCGTCTTTATGTTTCCAAATTTCCTTGAAAAGTCCTGTATCATTCCTATACCTGTTTGCATCAAATAATTTAAGGTGGTTAGCAAATCTGAGCTTGAATGCGTTTTCACTGATACCGATGTAAGATTTTTCCGTAAGACTGGGATTAGGTGATGCTCAAGTGGCTTTATATACAACATGTTTTGATGGACATTGGTTATTTAACGTGCATGCAGTTTTCTTAATGCAGTTGCAATTTATATCATTAGCGGTGAGCTTGTTGCACAAAATTTTTTTGGTTTTGTAAATTTTGTTTTTGTTTTTTGTTTGTTAATTCACCTCCCCAAGTCCCAGAAGGCCACAACAGACGAGGAGGCTACTTAATTGTGGCTATAACCCTCTCTCAACTCTATAACTCCGAAACACACGAACCTTGACGAACAAGGCCGCTGCGCGGAGAAACAAGTTGAGTGCGTTACTACCAGGGACGTGGTGGGGATTGAACTTGTAACCTCTCGCTTATGAAGCGAGTGCTCTACCACTACACCACTACCTCAATTAACAATTGATCGAAATAATAATTGATCGAATATATGGCATGCAGCTGTAACTAATTTTTATTGTGTTTCTGTTGAATATTTGTTTAGGTTATGATGTAATGGAAAATGCAAGTCAATAAGGTTTAAGAAAAAGTGTCCAATTTTTGTTATTACATTTTTACTGAAAGGAGGATTAAACCATATAATATTTCTTTTTCGTTTTTTAGTACTAGAAGGATTTAGATTTGAATGACATTGGAGATTGGTGTGAAATCCAGACTTTTCTAATGCGTCTTTATAAATAGGAGTAGTCTTTTTTTAACTTTTTTTGCTTGAAGAATTGGAAGATAATCTATGCTCAATTGAGGTTGGTAGTTGTTTTAAAATGCTTGGTGGATGGTTGGAACTAACATGGATATAATTTAACGTACTATCAGGTTTATGATAAGGTTGAAACGTGTAGTTATTAAGATGAAATGTGATATCAAGGTAATTAACAATTTTCATATAAGATTGCATGGAAATACAGGAGTTGTTTTGTTTAAATATTTGAGTAAAATGCTTCTTAATTTTTTTCATTTTTGGACCGTTTTGGACCATTTTTGCGTTTTTAAACACGGCTAGGCCATCGTCTCTATATAATCCAAAATCAGATTTTTTATAAAATTGCAAAATCTGGAAGAGAAAAAAAATACCAACTAACTCGCGCACTTCCGCTCCATCAAATGCACCCATATTAACATCAAACAAACCGCTTGATTTTTTAATCCAAACTTGGTCATTGCTAAATAATAAAGACTTACACGCGTGTAATTAAATGTTACTTATGATCAGCATCAATGGAAACGTATTGTTCTGCAAAGTTTATGGAGTCGATAAATAGCTTTTCTTTAATAGAAGGGTAAAAGTCAACAAAGTCGAAAAAAAGTAATTTATAAAAATGTTCGTCATTGATGTTTTTGAACCAATTTATTACATTTTGTGTACTATTCCACTAATTTAATTGCAAAATATTTCTTAGGCTCCTAATAATATCTGATAAAATATGTTTACTTATTCTATCAACTAAAACTGAAAACGAAATCTGGAAACATAAAGACGCAGGTTACATGCCTACAATTAAGTGGAACATAATTAAAAGATGCCAATCTTATAATCCGTCTACAAAAAAGTGAAACCTATGCATCAACGAAAAATAGTTTCTTATGGCTTTTGATAGTCGATTACTACTTAACAAAAAAAGTGAATTGGTTTCTGTTTGTAGGCATAGAAAAAATTTTTTACTATCTAACTTTGATTCCGGCGAGGAGCAAATATCGGATCACATATACTTGACGTCAGATGCCGTTGTAACGCTAAAGTTGTATTTTTTATAACGGTTTTTTTTTTTATATTTGAATAATACGGCAGATGATTACCGAATGGCATGAAACTTTAAGTTCCATTATAAAGTTGTATTTTTTTATTTAAAATATTTTAATATTATTTGATTTATTTTTTTTAAAAGATATTGATCACTCCTAAACAGACGAGAGTTGTATTTCCAGCAGTATACAGCATTTATCAATATGCTAGCAGTAAGCAACCCGTTATACGGGTTAGTAATAAATAAATAACAATTTGACTTGATATATTATCTGAAAAATACAAAATACAAATTCATCTATTTAGGCTGCCATTGTCCCGGTTTTTTCGCTGAAGAACGCTATAAAAGTTTTAATTAGTTTGGCATTGTGCTCTCCTCCGTAAAAATTGGGACAATAGCAACCTTGAGCGTTTATTGGTCATGGCATTTAGTAAAGACCGCGTAACTTTAAATATTAGGTTATTTTTAATAACAGCAAGCACCAGATAAGGAAAGCCAAGTACAACTTACCAATACCAAAAGAAAAAAAAAGATCATCTCAAACTACAAAAGCATTATTTTACAGATTTATTATGGTATTTTAGTATAAGTAAGTTTATTAATAAAGGGGAGCATTAATTTTTATATTTATTATAGTGTTCATGAAATAGTGACTCGTAAAACATTTTCTAAACATGGTCAAAATCCATTACGTTAACAAAAAATACATTAGAGCTTAATAATAACAGAGTGTTCCAATAGTGATCTCCTTTATTAATAAACTTTCGTTAAACAGAGGAGACAGACTGTGTTTCAAAGACAGCAGGCAAAAGTAATAAAAAGATTTGACTTACCAGATTTTTTTATTACTTTAACGTTTTAATTGTAACCATAGCATTTTCATAGTTTTTTTTAAGACTTCCTAAGTAAATAGAAAACTATAACGCACCCTACAAACATAATGTCAGACAATGGTCTGACATTATGTTTGTTACCAAGGTTGCTTACATCTTCATGTAAGGCATCATATTGCATGCTTCTCAGTTTGCTTTGGTTATTTCTATGAAAGCAAAACACTGCTCTTCAATTTTAACAAATGCATCAGCAGCATATTGCTGAAACAGTTTCTTGCCTTGATTAACATAATTTCTAACCAATGTTGCATGTTCAGGCTTGCGACCCAATTATGCTATTTCTAGGAAAAAAGTGAAAAAGCCGTAGGATTTAAGTTAGCTGACATACTTAATATAACTTCTAAATGACCTTTTGGGTAAACAACTTCCCTGGAAGCAGGTGGAACACTATCTTCTCCAACGAATACAACTGCAACTTCACTAACTATAGTTTGCAAATAAAACATTACAGTTTGTAAGCAAAGTTGAGTTTGTTGTTATTGCTTTCTAAAATTTACTGCTGCAAGTGGGTCAGAGATAATCAGTTGATAATGTTGGGGAAATATCTTGATCTGGCCTAAGATTACGTACACAATGAAAAACTTGACCACATGTTTTATTACATTGCGGCATATGATTCATAGGTTAAACGACCATATCAGTAAATATAGCAAAACAAAGACAGGCATATTAAATTGTAATATGTTTTAAAAAATTGATACTGGAATTACGATATTTATAACTTTCTGTAAGTATTTGTAAGTTTTGTAAAACTTACAAATACTTTTTTGTAAAGTAAAGATTGCGGAAATAGTGAAAATGGAAGCAAAACTACCTTTCTATTAAAGCAACATAAAAAATGAGCTTCATCAAGAAATCTTTTAGCTCAGCAATGCTGACAGATCTGGTTCATTTTTTCTAAATAATTTTAATCTAGAATAGTATCACTTCTTGCTATGCAATACATTCTTTTTGTCTAGAAACATTTCTTAAATTTTGAGAATAATTCATCTAGGTGATTCATTTATGTGATTATAACTTTCCACTCATATAGCCATGATGTTGTAATTTAGGTATAAATTAGTTTCTTCTTAGCGAGCAGCATTTCTTACAGTTTGATGACAATTAATTTCAGCTTGCCTAATCATTTTATTAAATTATAAATTATTTTTAAGTTGATAGTATTTATTCTAATAATTTATCTAAGCCTAATATCATCCATTTAAATTTCACTATTATCATTAAACATATTAACAGTGGTATTACTACTGTACTAACAAATAAACACAAAAGAATTTAAAGAATTATGATCTTTTTTATACAATTATTTACTACTATTTTAAGTGAATATAAGAATAAAATAAACAACTTTGATAATCGCCATTATTTTAAAAAGAAAAAGAAAAAAAAAAGAAAAGAAATTAAAATATCAAAATATTAATAGTCTAAAGTTGTAAACATATCTACAAAGTGGTAAACATATCTATAAAGAGAAAAATAATAATGTTCATGTAAAAATCAACAAAACCCTGCAATTCTAACAACGAAGATATTACTTAATACTAATAAAAAATAACATAATCTTGAATCTTACTTGGTTTCCTATCTATAAAACAAATTTATTTAACTATTTAAAAGAAAGAAAAAAAGAAAAAAAATCAAAATGCCTTATGTAATGTAAAGCAATTTATTAATAAAAAACTCAAATGTACAATACTTTAAAATATATGATATATAAACCTGTATAATTTAACTCATTAGTTTAACCACTGGTTTCCCATTGAGGTCGAAAATTGATAACTAAAATTAAAAATAATTTATTATTATTTTTTAAAATAAATATTTTTAAAATAAAAACCTATAACAATTTAATTTAGGGTTTATCCATATTTTTTGGCAATGTCAGTATATTTTTATCTAAAGTAATAAAAAAGATGAAACCATTTAAGAACAAATTTAAAAATATAAATATATATTCAGATACCTTAAAACTAAGCATAACGCAACATTTTTTTGACAACTTCCAACAGAGTTTTTTTAGTTTTTTCTATACCTTATTATATATCCTTGGTACAACAACTCGATTTTGATTAATAACAACTCTGTAAACATAAATTCTCTAATAATCTAAATCTTAATACATTATAAACAATTAAACTTAAATAAAAATGTATGAAAATGATTAATGCTATATTAAATATAGAAAAACAAACATATAATAACAGAATTATATCCTAAACCACAATTCATTCATGCAAGAGAAATTATTATACATTTATTGAAAAGCCAGAAACATTTTTTTCAAAGAGCAAAGGTTTTAACAATACTATAGATAAATTTTATTTATAACAAAATGTTGTCATGGCTTTTGTCCCAATTATTAAAAGCATGTGAAAGCATGACTACCCATAAATATCTTTTAACGCAAGACCCCGTCTAAGAATTATAGTATTCTATATTTTCAGTATTAACATCTATAACACGAAGCTTTAAATTTAAATGTACAATTTAAAAAAAGATTACAATTAATTAATTACATAATAAAATTTTAAAAAGATTTTATACTACCTATCATTTCAAGCTACTAAACATTATCTACCTAATGTCTACTTAAACATTTTGAACTCGTACCATGAAAGGTCGTGACTTCTTTAAGAAAGTACTTGGCTAAGAAAAGTCTGGAAACTACTTCAAAACTAAGAAATAGTGTATTTTACAGAATACAGAACCGTAACTAATATCGAAAAATTGGCGTAACTATGCGCACTAATAACAATAATATTCACTGTGCTATTCATATTAAGAAACAAAAGCAGTGAGTTCTAGCAATGAAACAACCTATTATTCATTTTTAACAACAGACTCTAACATAAAGATAAGCTAAAGGTAACAACATTACGCAAAAAATTATCAAAGATAATGTTATGTATTTTCAGAATAGTTATATTGAAGGCTAGACAACACTTAGACTTAAAGCAGTAACAACGCATGACTGATAAGGTTGACGGATCTTGCTCTAGATCTATATCTCAAATATATTGTGTTTTATAGTTATACTAACTATGAAACACAATATTTTTTTTAATGTTATATAACACATAAAAACACCTCATTTAACAATCATTTACACATTAGATAAAATACATTTCATACTATTATAAAAACACATTTATATAAACACATTTATAAAACAATTATATGACATATATCACCACATACACGTATTTATCAAAAGCTTTTTAACTTTGAGCATAATATAAACATATATGCAAACCTTTAACAACTATAAAACAACATTTATTAGCACCAATTATTTTTAATGTAATTACAATTAAATACAATTCACAACATTGTAATGAAAAAGATGAACCATTTAAGAACAAAATTAAAAATTTCTAATAAATACATATTCAGATACCTGAAACTAAAGCACAACATTCTTTTGACAAATTCCAGAAGAATTTTTTTTAATTTTTCTATTCCTTATTATTTTTCCTAAGAATATAAAATTTACATATAGATATAGAGAAATATAAAATAGATTGAAATAAACGCAAACCTATGTATATAAACTTACATGACGACAAACAACAGTCTTATTTTATTTAACTTTTCAAATTAAATACATAAATAAAACTTTATTTTCGTTATTCTTTCTACAAAAAATAATCTTAATCTATAAATAAGAAAATAAATTGAACTTACTAAAAAAGCCATCAGCTCCTTTTAACTGCTCTAGAAAATAAAACAATACTTGCTTAAAATGTTTTAAAAAGACTAACGACAAAACTGAAACAGTTTACTAAAAAAGAAACATTGTACTAAAAAAACCATTTTACCAGCAATTTTAATTCTAACTTCTTTTAAAAAATGAAAACAGGCTATAAAAATTTGAAATATAAAAACTACCAACAACAAACAAACGATTATTTAAATTTTTATTTTAAACAATGAACAACATTAATTCTTCTTGAAAATAAAAATATTTCAGTTCTAGTTTGCTTGTTGACCTTACTCATAAGATCGCATGGAATATATAACTGCGCATAAAAAAGTCTTGAATCTACTTAAAAACTAAGAAATAGTGTATTTTACAGAATTCAGAACCGTAATTAACAATACGAACAATAGGCGTAACTATGCGCACTAATAATATTCATTGCGCTATTAATATTTATATATATTACATATATATATATATATATATATTACATATATATATATATATTACATATATATATATATATATATATATATATATATATATATATATATATATATATATATATATATATATATATATATATATATATATATATATACAGATAAATAAATAAAAACAAAAAAAGAAGGAATTTTTTGATCAGAGCAATACAACAAGATAAATACACAGAAACACAAATAGATAATGCTTGTAGACTTATTGAAAGATATTATTATATCAATTTGTGCAACAGTTAATTTAAACAAAAGTGCTTTCTCTAACCAGTTATCAAACATTTTTAAACAATTATAAACAAATTTCTATTTAAAATATAAAAATAGTAGGGTAGGGTGGGGTAATATGGATTGTTGTGGTAATATGTATATATTCAATAAGTATCCATGGAAAAAGTTATCTATACATAATTCTAAAACTTGAAAATTACCAACAGTTTCTCCACATAATTGGCTTCTTTTTTTTTGCGTTAACAATGTTTATATTTGATTTACATAAATAGTTAATATGTAAAACATGTTGTTTTGAAAAAAATATAAAAAACATTATGTTAAAACCTTTGTCTGCAGACTTCAGTAATATTACCTATGGAAGTTTAATGATGGATATTTATTATTTGGATTATGATGTAACAATATGTAAAATTTAATTTATAAGTTCTCTAACCCATATTGATAATTAAACAAAAATCTAAAATGGGGTAAAATGGATTTACAGGTAAAATAATAGTGGGGTAAAATGGATATATATAAAATATATATGATCCTACTAACATTATAGTTTTTTATTACAAAATCATAGGCTATACGACATTTAAATATACACTTGTACTCACTTTTGCTTTTTAATATAATATTATACATTTTTTAGTTACAGATAATAGTTTTATACAATGCTTCTGGACTACTTACATTAGGATCATAGTTCAAATTTGTTTTCCCTGAATGGCTAGGGTAAAATTTAAACTCCTATCTAGATGTTTTATATTTTATTTTTGTATTCCTCTTTACTTTATGATTAAATTATAGACGTTTGATTTAAAATATTTTTGATGTAATAATAAGACTGAAATAAATTATTATGCCTCGTGAATACCAATGCAAGACTATTGGTCTACAGATTACAGCAATTTAATGACTGCCATACAGCTTGTTAAGGTAGGAGAGTCAGTATGCTGTGTATCAAAGTCTTCTGGAATTCCTTATGGGACATTATACAGACGATCCCATGATCAAATCCAAAGGAATTACAAAAGAATCGGAAGCGGTCTGAGTTTGTTTTAAATAATACTGAGGAAAATCTTCTAATAGAAGCCCTGATTTACTTAGCTGATAAGGGTTTTCCACAAAATAGAGAAGATATCAAACTGATGGTTAAATCCTATATAACATTTATTGGCAAAAAAACTCCATCCAAAGATGAATAGCCAGGGAAAGACTGGTGCATGTCTTTTGAAAAAAGATGGAATGTAGTTTTTGGAAAAAGAAAACCTGAACTTTTGACACAAGCAAGAGCCCATGATCTTTCTCTAAAAACATTGACAGATTTTTTTGAGTTGTATGAGAAAACATTGAACGATAATAGTTTATTTGATAGACCACATTGCATATTTAATTTAGATGAAACAGGTTTACGTACAGATTCTTGAGCAGGAAAAATCTTTGTTCGTAAAACATCAAAAACAGTCTATTACGTTGCTCTATCATGTGGTAAATCATTGTATACTGTACTATTTTGTGGGTCACCAAATGGCCAGTATCTTCCTCCTTTTGTCGTCTGCAAAGCCATCCACCTTTATGATGCATGGTGTCAAAATGGACCAGAAAGTGAAATGTATGATGTAACAAAATCCGGTTGGATGAGGACTATATTTTTGAAAGTTGGATTGACAGGTTTATTATACATGTAAAGGAATATGAAAAGCCTGTGTTGCTGCTTTGTGATGGACACAACAGCCATATAACATATTCTACAGTTAAAAAGGCTCTGGACAATCATATATTTTTACTTTGTTTACCTCCGAACACAAGTTACTCATTACAACCTCTTGATGTTGGTTTTTTTGCTCCATTGAAATTGATTCTGTACCTACACCTAGCCCAAGTCAACCTACACTGACAACACTTGCAAATTCAAAAAAACGCAGAGCACGTGTCCAGGCCAAAAAGGGAGAAATTTTAACAGCACAAGATATTGTCGCAAGGTTACAAGAAGAAGAGAAGAATAAAGCTGAAAAGAAGATTCTATCAGTAAGTAAAAGAAAACATAACTAATACACTTTGACTTTTTAAATACGTAAAAATCAATAAGTGTGATATATTTATCAAATATAATATGAGTATCTGTATTACCCCACCAGTGGGGTAATTTGGATATATGAAAGGTGTTGTTAAAAAAGGATTAATAAGTTAGTTATTGAAAATATATTTACCTTCTACTCATTGTGATTTTATTGTATACACCCTGAATGTAAAGAAAAATAACAAAAGTTTTTATGGTGGTTTTTAACTAAAAAAAAAAGTTTTATTAGAAAAAAATATATCAAAAATTCTACCCATATTACCCCTCCCCACCCTATTTGAATACTTCTTTCTTCACAAAATTATATAAATACATATTTTATGTGAGGAAAATATATAATAAAATATATATATTATTTACAATCTAAAAATAAATCTTAAATTTACATAGTCTTTTCTGTATTTAGACAGAGAGGACAGTATCATTTTCTTTTAGGAATTCCTTTTATTCCAATACAGGTAAAGTGAAATCATTCATATTTGCAATCAATATTTACACATGGAACCATTTGACCAGGTTTTGCTTTTTGACATAAACAGTGAACTTTACTAAAATATTCTGACTTTGGTAAACAATTTCTAGTTAATAACCTAGTTAAAATTTTCAAAATAAACACATTACTTAACTAAACAAGCATGTCTTCACAAAACGGTTCATTCTTTGATAAGCAGTGGGAGTAAAATTCATTAGGAGACTATATAAATAAATCAAAATAATGTAAATCACATATTAACATTTGACCTTGTATGTGGTAGGAGTAAGGATGTTTTATTTTGATTACATGATTAGAATCCAATGGAAATTTTTTATCACTCTTTAGATATATAAAACCATTTACACAATAGTAAGGGCATTTATTTCCACAAGGCCTTTTCCATGAAAATAGCATTCTACAAACGCACCAGAACTTGAATCAGTCTCAGGAAATTTTTCAATGGCATTCAATCCTGTCAAAGTTGTTTTTAAATGTTCATGTTGTTCTGACATAATTTGGAAATATTTTTTAATCAATATCTACCTTCATTTTCAGTTCCATACTTTGTAGCTATTGTTCCTTCAAAAGATTTATACTGCAGGAATTTGTTAATAAAACTTTTATTATCATTTTTTAACAAGTAACATGCTTTATAAAAGTAGGAGGTAGTAATCCTTCCACAATTACGTCTTTCCAACACTGTGAAAAACGTTGCGCACAAGCTGTGTCTGATAATCTGTTCAAAGATTTCTGGTACAACATTTTTTGTAAAGTTTAAATTATCATTTTTGTTAAAACTTTTTTTGAAAAGTTTGTTTATCTTTTTTTTTATAAAAACTTCTTTTGAAAAGTTTGTTAAACTTACTTCGAATAAATATGTTAAAGGTTCTGAGACATTTAATCAGTTTTTTTCTGCTGTATCAGTTCCACTAGAAATCTGTATAGCTGTAAAAACAGCTTGTAAAGTACTTGCACAAAGTTCTTTTAGTTCATTAAACTTAGAATTTGATATACCAGCATATTGCTTATAAACTGTAATAACAATTTTCATCAACATTCTTGGGTAGTTGATTATGTAAGGGCAATTGTTTTTTTTGGGAGGCGTGGGGCAGGGGGGCAGCTAAAAATTTAAGTTAGCTAATGATGTCGGACTAACATGCTTTTTAGATCGATTCTATTCACATTGCAAACTTGTACAAGAAATTTTATTGATTTTAAGTCTTATGCCAGCTTTGCCTTTAAAAAGTAGAGGTGCAATATGACTGCAAGCTGATCCAAATCTAAAACATAAGTAGTTAAAAACTTCAATTTTCATTATATTAGTTAATATTTCTAATTAATCATTTCAAATTATCCTAATTAATATAATTCTAATATAACATAATCATAATATAATCCTAAATAATCTTAATGAAATGTTATGTTATTAAAAAAAAAAAACTTGCTTAAGTAAACATACCTATTTTATATTACTATAAAAACCAAACAATTGCTTAAGTAAACATATTTAACAACACAACTGTAGTTTCCATTTAAAATATATCCTTTAGATTTATGAATATATATACAAACTTCATAGATTGATATTTTTTCCCGTTGTCTTTGACTTGGTAAGATCTAAAATAACAACATTAATTTGGTTAAAAATTTGTTGTAGTCGTATATCTCTTAGTTATATTTTAGATTTCACTGAAATTATTTTTTTTACCTTTTTTTTAAAGCACAAAACTCAGACTCTTCATTTAAATCAGCATTAAAAAAATCTTGGATATGTTCACCGACAAAATAGTTAAAACCCTCAAGGGATTTATACGCTTTTATACTTTCTTTGCTGTATAAACTTTGTGACTCTACGAAATATGTATATATATCACCTTAACTGACTTCAAGAAACAAACTAGCATTATTTCTTCAAAATTTCTCCTCAATGCCATAAGGATCGGAAAACAAAACATTATTTTCTAATATCAACTTTTAAAATAAAATTCTTCGTCAGGATTGGCTAGAGAATTGAAGTCAGAAGACATAGGTAGGTGAAATTTTATTAAGTAGTCCAAATAAAGTTCTTGTTTATTATATATTTTTGCCTACCTACTACCGCGCATGCTCTTAAGTCGTAAACATTTGCAACCCGTCTACTGCCCAGTTTAATTTTTTAACAAATGAATATGTTATACTAAAACCGAATTTATTAAAATTTTATTTCGGTGGAGCATCAGTAAAGCAATGAAACTGAACTTTGGTAAATGTTATGTTTGGATATTGAGTTGATATTACAATAAATTAAGATGATCAAGCTTTTAAAACAACGCAAGGAGAAAAACATTACGAAGCTTCTATTCAAAAAAAGTATATAGAAGTATATAGAAAAAGTATATAGAAAAGTACATAGAAAAGATTATAGAAGTATATAGAAAAAAAATATATAGAAGCGTTTTTAAATAAACTTTTAAAATAACACATTTGAAATACAAAACAATGCCTACAAAATTGTTTGAAAATATAGCAAATTTTTAAAACAATTTACGGGTATTGGTTTCATTGTTTGATTACTTAAGGAAGAGGAAAAAGAATTTTAATTTACCAAATATTAACGATAGACAATTAAAAAAGGTGGCGTTCCAAGAAATACAAATCAAAATTTTCTGAAGAGCTGAAAATTTTAGCGCCTAAGAGTACCATAAACATTAATAATAGATAGATAGTGAAGATAAATAGATAGTGAAGTTAGTGGGGAAAAAAAACAGAAAAGTAAATCGAGTTAGCATGTTATTTTTTTAAAACGGTTTAAAAGTTTATACAAATAGAAAATTTTTTATGCGTAAAAGCAAATATTTTTTTAAGTTTATATTCTCAAAAATGTTATTATATCAATATATTTTATTATCAATAATAGTAATTTATCAATATTAATATATATTTTATTATCAGTAATATTAATATATCAATGTATTTTGTTATATTTTTCAGTATATTCTGAGTAATTGAGTATGTATTACTGAAAATATATATATTTCAATTATATAATCTCAGTAAAATTTACTCAATAAAAAAAAAACAAATAACAAGATAAACTTGTTATTACTTGTTTTCAAACTGGTTTTGAAAATTATTATATAAACACAAATAGTGCGAACATTTAAAATAGTGATATAATCCAAATCGTTTTCCTTATACGCTATTTGAAACGAGTTTTAAAGTTTTTTATCCAGATAACAAATTATATCCTGTATTTGGAATTTTATCATTTAAATTAAAGTTATGAAGAATGGGTTTAAAATTATTAAAATTTAGACAAATGGAATTTTATCTTTTTTTTAGACAGTAAAGAAAAACTAGAGATTATTCAACATTTTTTGTGATAAAAGAAATTGACATTATTGAAAAGCTCTAATTTTCAAAATAAGATGTAAAGAAATTAAATTTTAAGGATATGCAATTTTATAATCAAGAAGATTTATAAAAAGGCGTTTTTAGTTTATGCCATAAAATAATCTAAATTTTTTTTTAAATCGATAGACCAAACTATAAAAAGTTTTCTCATGAAAAAAAATTTCGTTATTTTTAACTATTGCTGCAAAACTACATCACATTTTTAAAAAATTTGTTATGAAAGTGACTCATTAAAATGTAACTTATAATGTGCGCAAATCTTTTGAAAAATGAAAATGTGAAATATCTTTTATATATCTTTTCTTTTCCATACATTTTGCAATTAAAGTTTCATGGCAAAGGTATAAAACTTTTGTCATGAAATTGTTTTTTTACAAACATTTTTTACATTTTTTGAAATGGGTTTCAAAAATAAAAAAATAAAAAAATATTTTCCTATATTTTATCTTTTTTAAATATTACATATTATAATACTTATATTTATTAGTATTACATTAAAAATAGAATGAATAGCATCTTTAAAAAAAGTTTATAGCGATTGCGTTATATGCGCTTTAGATGAAGTATCTAAAATATAAAAAATTCAAGAAAATAATTTTGGAAATAGCTCTCTTGTCAACATTTATAAAGAATATTGTATTACGAAAGTAGACAAAAATTCAAATGTGTTACTTGAACATATTTTGAATTCTTAACGATTTACTTTATAATCACATTTTATTACAAATTTTATTTTTTAGAGTCATTTTAAAAATTTCTGTAAATTTTTATCAATTTAAAATATTAAACAGAATATCAAAATGAAAAATTTATTGTCGAATATTACAAATCCAAATTGATCATTTTACTACTAAAATGCGAAGTTAAACCCAAAATTGAACTCGACCAAACTAAAGGAAGCGAAATTTTTGATGCGTTTGCTGCAAAAGTCATACTAACGGAATCGGATAAACTCGATGTTACATTAAAAAAGAATTCAGTTAAAAAAATTGAAAAAACAATAAAGAAATATTAAAAAAAAAAACCTTAAAATTAAAAAAGTTTTTACTAATGTTTTACTCGTTGTTGTAACTTTTTTTTCAAAGTATTTTTTTTTTTCATTACAAGATAATAATAATGTGTAGAGCTGTGTAATGAGGCCTTTAACTGCTCATTTTTATAATTAAGCTCTTAAAGATTATTTGACGAAATAAGTAATCTAAAAAATCATGAATATATATTAGAAAAATGGCAAAACTTTTTGATGTGCAATAATCAAAACAGCAATCAAAAAGGGCAACATAGGAATCGAAGTTTTTTTTTTTTGTTGTTGTTTTTATTTTTGTTTTGGTAGTTTGAGTACTTTAAGACATTTTTCCAATACTAAGATTTAATATTCATTTGTTTTTAGTTATAGATGAAGTTTAAACTAACAAACAAATAAATACCATTATAACAAACTACAACAATATTAAAGTTTCATCGTATATTTGTTAAAATCATCACTATCCTAGTGTTTTAAATCAAATAAGCAGCGATGTTTTTTGTTTAACGCAGTTTGTAGTCAAATATAGTAAAGTAACAGTTAAAAAAATATTTTATTGTCTTTTAACAAAAATATTTTTAATGGAATGACAGTAGTTGGAGAATTATATTGTTACTATATTGCATTTTTATTTCATTCCTAAGAATATATTTTTACTCAAAACATCTACTTACCTTCACTCTTCAGACTGTTAAACTTTCACTTTTTTTTAGTGGCATGACTTCACACCTCTGATTTATTTACATATAAACGTAATTCAATTTTTTCCTTTTTCAAGTTTAAGTTATTTCTGTAGTAGATAATAATGCTAAAGCATTATTTGAAAAAGACATGCAACTCCACTTTTATATAAGAAATCAAGAAAGACTGGAATATAATGACTATAAAAATAATAAAATAATTGAACATTTTAATAAAAGAAGTTTTACTGCATAATTTTATATAAATTTATTAAATAAATATTGATTTGCTAAAATAGTCAATGGGGTAAATAATTTATTTAAATTAAAAATTTTATTAAGTGAAAAATTTATTTAAATCCAGATATTTAAGGTATCATTTGATATCTTAAATATCTGGATACCTTAATGAGATATAATCCCCCATAAAAAATATGTAATGAAGAACAATACTTATTCCCACAATAAGAAGTTTTATTCAAAAAAGAATTTACATAAGCAATATCAGAGGACTTAAACATGCGTATGAGTTTATGGATATACAACTAGAAGACAAATTAATTTCAAACAAATCAAATTTAACCATGGAAAATTTTTTATAAAAAGAGGGAAAAAATTTCTTCGGTCATTTAAAAAAATTAGTAATAAAAGTTTTATGTAAAATTAACGATGCGAAAACTCACAGAGTTTGTTGTGAAAATTGTTTTAGACGAGAATTTTTGGGTGTACTATGCATAAAAACCTGTAAAGAAAATCAAGAGCCTGTATTTGAACTTTTAAAATTATGCGCTTTAATTACAGGAGAAGTAAAAAAGATATTTTTGTTAAAACTCAAAATCCGAACCAACATTTTATAAAATTAAAAGCTCTTAAACTGCAATATACGCAATGCAAAGAAAAAAGAATTATCATTTTAAAGACAAATAGATTAAAATTTATTTTTGTATTTAACAAAAAAAACTGTTGTACTTATCAAACTTTTATATATTTAAATATAAAATTTTTTTGCAATAATGTACTATTGTCTTGCTGCAATCGTTCGTTTCGGTGTTAATTAAAGATTTCTTAAATTTGGCGTAAAACATTTGGCTTGAGAGGAGATTCTGCTTTTTTCAACAACAAACCTAGTTGTAATGCTGTTTCTACATTTTTTGAGTTTCATATTGAGCAATACCATGCCATTGTTTATGTTACCCTTTTCTTTTATATTTTCTTTTACATTTTCTGACCCTTTTTTTTAATAACTACTAAAACCCAAAAAAGAATAGGTTAGAACTATACTCGAAATAAATCCTTCATAGGACTTATTAAATTCTTCTTCTTATCAAAGTTATAAAATGTAATATGAACATATATATTATTAGAATGCATTACTTTTA
Source organism: Hydra vulgaris (assembly GCF_038396675.1). Classification (NCBI taxonomy): domain Eukaryota; kingdom Metazoa; phylum Cnidaria; class Hydrozoa; order Anthoathecata; family Hydridae; genus Hydra; species Hydra vulgaris. The sequence goes on along the minus strand of NC_088927.1, from coordinate 66,692,329 downwards.
TTCGCAAAGAAGAACCGATACTAAAATACATAAAAATAATCTTCCGTTGCATTTTTTAAAGTCGTCTCAACATCTAATATTGAAAAAATTTATGATAAAAATTTCTGTCTGTCTGTCAATTATTAGATAAAACTATTTTGTACAGAATTCGTCACTGAGAGGAAAATTTAAAGTTGAGTCTGTGCTATCTAAAACTTCATCTGAAAAATAACAGCCCATTCCCCTGTTTGAAGAAAGGTTGTAAGTTTCCTTGTTTCTTATTTCTTTCGCTTCTCACTTCCAGATTCATGCTTTCTTTTGTACCCTACAGACATTTTACTAAATAACATTTAAATGAATTACATTGGTTCATTGATCTCACGGTAATACTGTAGTTATATAATATTTGGCCGAGGAAACGGGGAAGTTTTTGTGTTCCCATTTAGATCTACGAAATATTTCAGTCAAACTAAAAAAAATAAATTGATATTAAGGATTTGAAAATATACATCTTTATCTTCTTTTTGCACAGAAAATTCAATATTAATATTTATGAATTTATATTTGTAATACTTTCCATTACCATAAAAAGTAGAGTTGTTAAGCTGTACCTAAAAAGCGGATAAATAACTGTGCTAAATAACAATAAATTGAGATAAAACATAAGTAGCGGCTTTAACTCACGATAAATATAATGAAATATAATAAATTTGGTGAAATATGATAAGTAAGATGAAAAAAGCTTTAAAAACTTAACACTATCAAACAGGACTATCTAATCTCACGGATATAAATTTAGATGACGGCATATATAAGTTTAGATTTTAAGTAAACATAAAGATTTCTAATTTCTCTTTCCTTTTTTTTTATATTTCGATAGATTTTAAGTTACATCAATTTAAAAGATGTTTTATGACATTATCTTTTATAAATGGTGTTTAATTACAACAAATAAATTTTTTTATGATAAAGTTATGCAATTTGATTTTAAAATACCGTTGTTTTAATGTATTAACTCAAAAAGTTACAATTAAAGACATTTTTAAACTAAGAAAAGTTGTTTTTAGGCGGGTTTGCGCGGCATTAAATCTCATATCATTGTAAAAGAAAATAATTGAGTTTTAGTCCTGCGAGAAAGTCTACATGCAGAAACGTGCTAAAGTTAACAGAAATGCCTTTCGTAGTGAATACAATGAGCTAATTATTGCCTTAAAAACTTTGCAAATAACCCAAGTTTTTTTTTAATAAATAGCCTTCAAACCCTGAAAAAGTGCCACTTACAGAAAAAAATAAGGATTAGAAAGTCAATCATATATATATATATATATATATGTATATATATATATATACATATATGTATATATATATATATATATATATATATATATATATATATATATACATATATATATATATATATATATATATATATATATATATATATATATATATATATATATATATATATATATATATATATATATATATATATATATATATATATATATATATATAATCAACCATATCATCTGTTATGAGAAGATATGCTTGATTAGAATCACATATCAGTTATGAGAAGATATGCTTGATTATATATATATATAGATATATATATATATATATATATATATATATATATATATGTATATATATATATATATATATATATATATATATATATATATATATATATATTTATATATATATATATATATATATATATATATATATATATATATATATATATATATATATATATATATATATAACCATATCATCAGTTATGAGAAGATATGCTTGATTAGAATCACATATCAGTTATGAGAAGATATGCTTGATTATATATATATATATATATATATATATATATATATATATATATATATATATATATATATATGTATATATATATATATTTATATATATATATATATATATATATATATATATATATATATATATATATATATATATATATAACCATATCATCAGTTATGAGAAGATATGCTTGATTAGAATCACATATCAGTTATAAGAAGATATGCTTGATTAAAATCACATATCAGTTATAAGAAGATATGCTTGATTAAAATCACATATCAGTTATGAGAAGATATGCTTGATTATATATATATATATATATATATATATATATATATATATATATATATATATATATATATATATATATATATATAAATATATATATACATATATATATATATATATATACATATATAAATATACATATATATATATGTATATATATATATATATATATATATATATATATATATTTATATATATGAATAAAACAATGCAATTAAACCAGTTGTGATTAGTAACCAGACTAGTCTATGGATAGACTTACAACACAAACATAGAAAATTCTGTATGTTGTAATGGACACAACAAATGTTTAATTTTTTGTCCTTGTGGTGTCTATCAAATATTTGATGGTGTCCTAAGATTGCTCAGTTAAAAAATAATTTTCACTTCATAAGTCTGCAAAGCATAATTTTTTGTCTATTTGGTGTCTATGATATTGTCTAAATTTACTTGATTTCATAAAACCAGAAATCTTTCATTACCGTATTATTTGAAGATTGCTATGTAGTAAATTTATAATATTAAAAAAATATTGAAATGACATCAAAACTCCAAATGACGATCATTGCCCATGATTAATTATTGTTTAAAACTTGCGTACATATTCATCAATAAAATGAAAGTAAAAAACATTTTTCTTTTTCACTATTGTTTTATTCACAAACCTAAATAAATTTTAACACCTATTAGAATCTTCTACTTACTAATCCACATTTTATAAAGGACAACTCCTTGATCACATATTTTTAAAATAATTTTATTGAAGGTGATAAAGATTTTAGTGACTAAGGAAAATTTTTTAAATGATAAACTTACCTTCAACTTTTTTGAAGTAATCCCAAACTGGAGAGGGCATTTTAAAAATAAATTTTCACGCACATTGAAAAACAACTGAACTGAGTAATTAATGAACTTCAATTGAGCACAAAATAGTCCATTTTGAGGTTTTTAAATAGACATTAACTTTTTAATCAACAGCACACGCTGGACAAAAAATTAAAAAATGAACTTCTGTTAGAAAAATTGTATTTTTAATTTTGTGCTCGTTTTCAGTTTTTGAAACGATGCTGCAGTGAAAATTTAATTACTCGTTATAAGTCCAAATTATATATTAAATAGATCTTCTATACCTCATTAAAAAATTGAGATTGTTCATTTAGTGTCCGTTTTTAAAATGATTGTCTAGAAAGACAAACATTTTTTATAGACAATTCATTTTTGATAGTTGTAGTTAAAATTGCTGCAATTAGTGCTTTGTCGAAGTCTATTTTTGTCCTTTTATAATAAGTCCATTAGAGATTGTCTGGTTGCTAGTTGTGATAGCAACTGATACCTTTTTATGAGGTTTTACCACGTCATCACAGTTATAACTATTTTCTGTGTATTGTTTTCTTTTTCCTTGAGAAAAATCATTACCATTTTTTAAAGTTTGTTTTTTAAAGAAATAAAATGCAACTTAAAATTTAAAAAAAAAATTAACAAAAATATATTTTCTACTACAAAAAGTACTTGTTTTCACAAACTCTTTAGCATATAACTATTATAATAATGTATTGAAGTCTTTTTTTTTGTTAAATATTACTATAAACTATTACCTGACTGTTTATCCATTGAAACATTAACAGCATGATAGTTATTATTTAAAATTGCATTGCTTTTATTAAGCACATTATCAATCTTCTTGTTCTTAACAGACTTTCTATCATCTATTGCTGCAAGACCTTTTGCAACTTTTTAAGTTCTATGGTACCATCTTTCCTTCGGTACCAGTTCATATGAATATCTTTAGTGTGACCAAAATGGTTTGTAAGCCATGTCAAATCACCATTGTTCATATCTAGTAGCTGCATGATTGTTGCCAAAAGTTTTCGTGTTCTTGTAGGTGTTATAAGTTGTGGCATTTGAAGATTTGAAATACTCTTAGTTATATTTTGAAGAGTGTTCCAACCTTTTAAAATAAAAGTCACCATATTCAAAATCATAAAGATTATTATCGCCAACATCTAGATGTGACTAATGTTTTAAAATAAGTCTAATGGCATCTATTATTTCACTTGAAATAGTAAGATAGTAGATAAAAGTAAAAATGATTCGTTGCCTACATTTAAAAAGTATAGGCAACGAAGCATTTTTAATTTTGCCCTTTTTGTTTTTCCTTTAATATACCAAACGTGTATATGTTTTACGAGAATCTCTTCTACAGGGTCATCAAGGTTGCAATTAATTAATGTTAATCAAGGTTGTTTGCCTTTTTCATCTTCCATCCTCAACACCTTACCACTGTTTTAATTTCGATATTTCACCACCGCGTCACCACCACTCGGGTCAAAGTTAATTTAGCCAGTTGCTTTATATCTTTGTTTTAAAAACTCGAAAACTCAATGCAATAAACACGGTCACCAATTGCATCCTAAATGTATTTTCTTAAAGTCATGATAACACTTTCCAGTGACAGTTCTTCTGGTTGATTTGTTTTATTAGACTCATAAGCTGATCTTGTATTTTCTGCCATAATTTGCCAATCGCTATCATACAACTCTAAAAAGTTTCTCTTTTTATCAATTGTAAGGTAGAGCTTTCTCTTAAACCAATTGCTCTGACAGTAAGTGCTAGATTGCGTAAACAAAATTAAGTCTTCAGGATAGTATTAGGTTTATTTCCTTTATTTCTGGGCCTATTATAGTTAGAAAGGAATTTTACTGCTGAACTAACAAGATTAAGATTTTCAGGTAATACAAAAACACATTCAACAGCATTTTCTTGTTTATCGAAATATTTTCAAGATTCGCGCAAGGCGACGCAAAGAATACCCAATGTCATTATATCTGCCTTTTTATTGTTTTTTTGGTATTTTAACAATTGCGTACATTAAAAATGTGTTATTGTTACGAATAATAAGGTGAAGATCATCTCATTTCATCTTTGAAAGTATTAGCTGATGCACTTTACTAAATTTTTTATCACCAACAGCAACGCTAAACAAAGCTCGACTTGAAGATAAATTTTTATTCGAGCCTATATCAATATATTTTGTTGTACATTTATTAGGGTTTTAGCATTTAACATACCACGGCAGTTTTTGTAAGGTACGAACTCCATAACTTTAGCTGATGACTCTCTAACAACAAAAATATTACTTTAACTTACCTTAAGGAGATCTATCTTAGCAATGTAATAGCCTTGTCTGGAAATTAGCTTCCAAGCATGACGTCTTTCTTTACTATTTAATGGGTGTAACAGAGCTTCTGTAACTTCGTCCTCTGTTTTATGAATATTTTGAAACTGTCTAGGAGAATTTCAAGTTCGTTTTTGACAGAATAAACAAAAGTGCATTTTACGACCAAATTTGCGTTTCGGAATACCAAAAATTATTTTTCAGACTAAATTATATTATATTAACCAATCTGTTTAAATCAAGAGTGAAATGATCAGTTATTATTCATCTTTATTAGACATAAACAGGGTTGCCAACCAACCTCTAACAAAATTATATAAATTATTTACCAACAGCATCACTTTGACTTTAGCAGACAACTGTATCAACTACATTTTCAGTACAGTTGTCAGTAGAAATCTACTCAAATTTATTCAACTTTGAAGTCATACAACTTGTGAAACTTTCGGAATAGTTCCAAGGCGCTAGACAACTTTGTAGCATGGTATTTATCTTTGGAATTTCATTATCTACAGCTACAATATCAGCAACACTTTTCCTTGTAACATCTGCTTCCTCAAATTCATTAAGAGTATCATCACTACTTAAATTAGAGTGTTTGGTAGATAATCACTATCACTACTATTATTCTAGAATAAATAAAAAATAATATCTACACTATAAAAATGCTTTTATCTCTATGATATATGTTTTTTTGTTATCAATTTTTGATACGATTTTTTTGTTTGACTGCTTTTAACTTATGACTTCCATTTATTATATTTATTTTGTGTGTTGGAACATTCAACTAACTTCATATTAGTTTTATGTACGAAGGCGCAAAATTTATGAGAACAAAAAATATATATAATAACATTTAAAATTAAAAAAAAAAACACCTGCTATTATACAAAAACTTTAGAAAACAACTATTATATAATTATCAATTAAATAATTATTACATAATTAGAACATAGTTGTAATATAATTATTATCGCAGTGGCTTACCGCAGTGGTACCGGCTGCTGGATCTTTAGCTCTAGCAGCTAGAGTACCGGCTGGTCTGGGTTCTAGCTAATTTACCAATGACATAACTTATATTCATTACGTAACACTAACAATTAGAAAACCAGCAGCCGGTTTCTTAGCGTTTCATGATTTAAAACCGGCTTCTGATTTTATAAAACTTACTTAATATAAACTTACATAATATACTTAAATTAATCGACTTAATCGTTAGTATTATCCGAGCTGACTGTTAGTAGAACGAATGTTGGAGATATTTTTAATAATTTTAATGAGCTTAAGCTAGCAATTAAAGAATATGAAAAATCAAGATTTTTATCTCTTTATGTTCGAGATAGTCGAACATAAAGAAAAAAAATGATGAAATTAATGATTTTTTCAAATTACTTATTACCTAGAAATAGTTGAAAGTTAGGAAACTAAATGAGGATCAAGAGAAAGATGTGAAACAAATGTTAAAGATACATAGCAATAAATGGCTTATTCACGAGCATGTTCAAAATGAAACAGGTGACGTTTATTAAAATATGGGCAATGTGAGTCTGAAATACTAATTTTATTTGGATATATATATGTATAAATATATACATATATATATATATATATATATATATATAATATATATATATATATATATATATATATATATATATATATATATATATATATATATATATATATATATATATATATATATATATATATATATATATATACAGGCCTTGACATTAACAACATAACTTATTTATCAAATTTTGTAATATAAAACTAGACAAAGACCTATAAAGTCTTACATTTTTATATTGGAATAGAATGCAGAAGTTTGCATTTTTTATCTCACAGGGTTCCCACTTAAAACTGGGGCTAAAATTGAGGATTTTAAGAAGATTTAAGGAGATATTTTCCTAATATTCAAGGAGATTCGGTCGCGAACGACAATTTTTTGAAGGAAAAAGTAAGTATGATATATATATATATATATATATATCATATATATATATATGATATATATATATATCATATATATATATATATATATATATATATATATATATATATATATATATATATATATATATATATATATATATATATATATATATATATATGATATATATATATATGATATATATATCATATATATATATATATATATATATATATACTTTTATATATATATATACATATATATATATATATAAATATATATATTTATATATATATATATATATATATATATATATATATATTATCGTCATCAACATATAAGTTCATTTTTTTTTCCATCAAGTTTCTTTTTTTTAACATATAGCTTCTCTAGTAACTCTTGTTTTTTGCAAGGTGCTTTTTTTAATGCATTATATTATGACATATCAGCTTTAATGTCATCTAAATAGAAAAGGAATCATTAAATAATGACATTACATTTAGTGATAGAAACAAAAAAAACATTTATATTCAAGGCATAAACCTAAGGCTACTCTTTTTTCAGCACGGATTCCAATTTCATTAGATGACTTCTTCAACTTCTCAATTATAGATAATGTCTGTCAAATTTAAGTATTGACAACTTCAATGTCTTCCAAAACTGTCTTTTCTACAGACAGGGCTTTTGAACATTGATCATAAAATACTTTTTTCTTGCTTGTTTGCAGTAACCTAATTAATCTTTTGTTACTTCAACTTTATGAGCTATGAACCCATGAAATGTGAAGTAATCTTGGATTGTACGTAAAGAGATTATAGTGTCTGGGGACATATTGTCATCGATCAGACTTTTGTTGCTGCTAAATCCACGTTCAACTAGAGCTTGTCCTTGCGATAAAATGAGGACAATTTTGAACATGTGCTGTAGATTTGCATACTTCTTTAAATCAGTGTATTTCCACAAAAAGTAGACCAAACAATCCTTATCTTTATCAAAACTCAAAAATACTTCTTTGTTACCAACGACCACACTTTTACACAAACTGGAATATTCTTTCTTAGCTAAATCACCAATAGAAGCTCTAATTTTCTTGAAAGTAACAAGCTTCATCAACAGTTTGTCAAAAAAATAAACACACTTTTTTGTGATATTCAACCATAAATGATGGGGAAAAACACACCAGACAGCGAGCAACCAGTGAAGATAAAGGGCTTTTCTCAATAATATGAGTACACATTGAGAAAAGAAAATCACATATTTCTTTTTTGAACTTGTCAATTTGAACATCAGCAATCTTTCTCTTACTCTTGAGTTGCTGGAGATAATACTTCAATGAAAAACTAACATCGATCTTGCTGGTTGAAAGCAGGTTAGCGCAGTTAAACAAATCTATTTTTAATAAAGATGTTGTGGTTTTGTCATTTAAAAGAAACATCTAATCGAATGAACTTTTTTTTTTTCAAAATTTTAAAAATAATATGAAAAGAATATCTCAGAATATTTTTATACTTTTTTAATAAAACAAAATATATTACATAAAAAGCAATAAAATTGCATCTGGATCAAATACTACCTACCAAAAAAATGTATTTAGACTGCCACTAATTTCTTCAAATAATTTCATCTGAACTTGTTGCCTTAGCTATTCTTTCATAATCACTTGCTCTTGATTGACTTTAATGAAATATTTGGTACATTGAAGACATTAACTTCTTTAAGTTCCAATCTGTAGCTTTAGCACCAGTTTGTAAGGATTAATATTAATTAATAGTATTAATAGTATGTAATTAATAGTATGTAAACCATTAATAGTATGTAAACCACAGGCAATATTAATGAGTGTACTTAATTCATTGTTATGACGTTCTTTGTTAAGCATTTCCAAAAACAGTTTAATCACATAAGGGCCATCCATAGAAACCAGAAGCATTTATTCAGCATTTAAACTAGTAATGCAGAATTTAAACATTATCAGAATATCTGGGGCTACAGCTTTTCCCATGAATTCTGAAGTATAATATCTTGTACAAATAGTATTCCTCTCTTCATTTCAATAGCGCACATGTAAGTACATTTGACCTTTCTTTACAACTTTTTTGTAAGATTAAACAAAAGATATACAAAGTTATCCAGCAGGTTAAGATCTTTTATCTGAATTTTTTTTAAATAAGGGGTAAGGCCATGAGTTACAATATAGCCAGATTTTGTTCAACCACATAAAAAGTTGCTGGCAATTTCTCTATCTGGAAACATCAAAGGAAATTGTCTAGAATTATTCTCACTTGATCTAAAAGAGTATTTGCTTTGAAAAATATTTAAACACCAAATTCATTCTGCATTCAAAACTGCTTCCTTCTGAAGCAAATCTGAAATGACACATTGCTTTGATGAGGCAGGCTTCTGTGATATTGATTGCAAAGTTTCTATGAACAAAACATCAAAACCCTCTTTAGGCAATCGCTATATGTGCTTTTCTCCTCTTGCATGTACATCAAGAGCCTTTATACCTATGTCTGCTGATGAGAATGAGAATGACTTAAAACAAACTTTGCATCTTGCAAGGCTGGGATTTTTATCTTTCAGATATCAAGAAGTGTAACTATCATTATTTAATAGGTGTTCACTTGTAAAGAAAACAAAATAAAATTATTCAAAGAAAGTGAAAGTTAAATACAAAAAGCCAAATAAAAATTATTAAAAAACTTACTCTTTAAAATCGAGTAGCTAGTAATCACCATTACTAGCTACTCGATTTTCAATTAGTCTTGTTTTATAGATATTTGTAAATGTTTGTTTTACACTATTTGTTTAATACTAACACTACAATTCCACTAACACACAATATTACTTATATTAAACTTGATTTATATAACCACCATGTAATAATTTATATAATATAACAACTTATAATAATAAGATATATCACCTTGGTAGATTTTAGATTATGATTTATATTGCATTACTTTAAGTTGCTTCACTTTAGTCAGATTTATATTTTGTTGTAGGTGCGGATGTGGACATAAAATGCAATAAGAGTGGAGTTATTCAATCAATTTTTTTCCAAGATGCAGAAATGAAAAGATTTTTTTCATTGTATCCAGAGCTAATTTTGATGGATGCAACTTACAAATTAACGAATTTACGCATTTCATTATATATTATGCTGGCTGTAGGACCAAATGGAGAAAGTAAAATAGTAACAATTTTTGTAACTGCATCAGAGGATTTAATCACACTCAGTGAAGTGCTAGAAACACTTAAATCTAGAAATGAAAAATGTACTGAAACTGTCACTATTTTCACAGATAAAGACATGGCAGAAAGATACTTCATTAGAACAACTTTTCAAAATGCAGTGTTATTACTATGCTTATTTCATGTTCTACGAGCAATGAGTCAAGAAGTTACTGTTTTGAAAACAGAAATTTCAGAAAGCCAGCGAATACATCCATTGAAACTCCTTCAAAAAATGGCTTATGTCTCATCTGAAATAAACTTTGAAAAAAAGAGACATGATTTCATAGCCAAAATGCCACAGAGTGTAGTTTGTTATTTTGAAAATAACTGGAACAATTGCGTAACTGAATGGGTGTATTGTTGGCAACAGCAGAAATTAACTTTTGGAGATAGATTAGAGTCTGTAAACTGAAGAGTTAAAGTTTTTCTAAATTTACTTAACCCTCTTCCTCTTTTTTTCAAAGACCTTTGTTACTGTAATTGATTGCATGCGAAAAGAAAGAGATCATACATTTATCACTGCTGGTGAGCGTATCTCTGCGCATGCTGTTTTACAAAATGATGTTCTAAAAGAATTTTCTCAAATATTAATAAAAAATAAAAAATAATAAAACTTTCACGAACATTTAATTGAACAGAAAGTCAAAACGGTAAGTAACAACTAAAAGAAAGAAGGCCCAATACAAAATATTTATGAGAAAAATAGAATACTAGAAGATCGCTCAAGACGAAATAATCTTAGAATTGAAGGGATTACGGAAAGTGTTAACGAAACCTGGGATGAGACCGAAGATAAAGTTTTAAAATTATTTTCTAAAACTTTGGAAGTAAATTAAGTAGAGATCGAACAAGCCTATCGCACAGGGTATAAAAAAGACGGAAAAAAAAGAACTATAATTCTAAAATTACTAAGATTTAAAGACAAAACAAAAATCCTGGAAGAAGCCCACCGACTCAAAGGACTAAACATTTATATAAACGAAGATTATACTCGAGAGACTTCAATTATAAGAAAGAAGCTATTTTAAGAGGCGAAGCTAAGGAGAGAAAACGGAGAGAACGTCGCTGTAAGGTACGACAAAATTATTAAGTTCAAAAGTGATTTTACCAAGAAAGATCTAAGTAAATAAAAATATTAATTTTCGTTTTCAAAAATATATTTTTATTTTTTATAATACAAATGGCTGACAAAACAAATAAAGCAAAAACTTTTAAGTTTTTTGATAAAAATAATTCACTGCTTTTGAATAAAAATAAAGATCCTGATATAAATCTTTTTACTGAAATTGAAATTGACTCTTATTAATTTAATGTTGAGGAAGTATCTTGTTATTTTAACACAACGCAACCATTATTTTCGACATTAACCCTAAACATTAGAAGTCTTAAAAAAAACTTTGAAAATATTAAAGCTATGTTACGAAACATAAACCATGAATTCAGGTAATATGTCTTTTAGAAACTTGGTGTCAAGTTGAAGATTCCGTTAACTCGAATCTTCAATTACCTGGATACAAATCAATTCATCAAACCCGAGTTGGTGGCAGAGGAGGCGGAATATGTTTTTTAATTCATAATTCAATTTATTTTCAAAAATTAGAAAATCTTAGTAATTGTAATGCAGAATGTGAGTTGTTAACTATAGAACTACTGATTCGTAACAAAAAAAGTGTTTAATTAACCGCAATCGACCACCTAGCGGAAATATAACAACGTTTGTAAACTATTTAGAACAGTATTTATAAGCGTTAGTAATAAACAAATATACTTAATGGGGGATTTTAATATAAACCTTTTAAACCTAAAAAATGATAATAAAGTCGAACGCTTTCTAAATCTCCTCTATCAGCACAATATTTTACCATTAATTAATAAACCAACTCGCATAACTCGTCAAACTGAAACTCTCATAGACAATATTTTTACTAATAACTTCTCGAAATATCACACTCAAAGCGGAATCATAAGAACTGATATAAGTGATCATTTCCCAATATTTTTCACATCAAATTCAATATACAAAGAAAAATCAATCAAGGAATCAAACAAATTATTAAGCGTTACAAAAAGAAAGATAGATAAAAATACCATTGAAACCTTTCGTAACTATCTATCAACGGTAGATTGGGATCAACTCATCAACTACAAAGACGCAAATAACGCTTATGAATATTTTAACTTAGAGTTCATTGATGCGTATGAAAAAGCGTTTCCAAAGTAAGAAAAAATAATTAAACTTAAAAGCTTACAAAGTCCATGGATTTCCAAAGGTCTTATTAAATCTTCCAAAAAAAACAAAGACTCTATGAAAAATACTTAAAAAAAAAACTTACAAAAATGAAAACGAATACAAAAATTATAAAAACCTCTTTGAAAAAAACAAAAAACAAGCAAAAAAAAATTATTATTATAATTTATTGCAAAACAATATCGGAAATAACAAAAAAACATGGGATGTTATAAAAGAAATAATAGAAAAAAAAAGATTGACTCTGGTAATTCACTGCCTAAACGTTTAAATACTAATGATAAAAACATATTTATCAGTGATAAAAAAGAAATTGCTGAAAGCTTTAACAATTATTTTATAAACATTGGATAGACGTTAGCAAATAAAATAACTCAAAGTAAAAAACTATTTAAATCACACTTAAAAAAAGTAGACTTTACTATGGATGAGTATGACTTATCTCCTGATGAGCTTTGGAATGCTTTTGAAACCATACAGTCCAGAAAAAGTTCTGGTCTTGATGACATAGACTCTAAAGTTGTTAAAAACGTTTAGGACGTTATTGAGTATCCCCTAATGTATATCTTTAATCTCTCATTAAAAAATGGAGTTTTTCCTGACCGCCTAAAATTAGCACGCGTAGTTCCAGTAATTAAAAGCGGAGATGACTCGGCTTTATCTAACTACAGACCCATCTCCATACTCCCATACTTCTCAAAAATATTGGAGCGCATAATGTATAATAGACTCTTTAAATACCTTCAAAATCATAACAACCTCTACAATAGTCAATACGGATTTAAAAAAGACCACTCAACTGAACATGCTAAAATAAAATTAGTTAACGAAATTTTAAGTGGCTTCGACAAAAACAAACACACCCTTGGAGTATTTATCAACCTTTCAAAGGCTTTCGATACAGTGGACCACGAGATCCTTCTATACAAACTTTATAATTATGGTATAAAAAATAAAAATTTAAAATGGTTCAGTTGCTATCAAAAAACCGTAAATAAGCCTTATTTTACAATAAAACATACACTCCCCTTGAAATCGTCACATGTGGTGTTCCTCAGGGGTCTATTCAAGGACCTCTGCTTTTCCTAGTCTATATAAATGACATATTTTTATCTTCCAGTATATTAAACTTCATTCTTTTCGCAGATGACACTCAAGCCTTCTATACCCACTCTAACATTACTACACTTTTTAATACAGTAAATCAGGAACTTGAAGAGTTGAGCGATTGGTTTAAAGCAAACAAACTTTCTGTCAACATTGAGAAAAGTAATTATATCTTTTTCACAAAACCATACAATTCAGACAAACTACCATTAAAACTTCCAGGTATTTTATTAGACAGTTAGACTAAACCGAGCGTTCTCAGTTAAATTTCTCGGGGTATTCTTAGATAAACATATTAGCTGGAAAGACCATATTAATATATTAAAAAACAAAATATCAAAAAACATTGGAATTATGCATAAAACCAGATATATTTTAAATAATGCATACCTTAAAAGTTTTTATTTTGCATATATACATAGCTATATTAACTACTGCAATATTGCCTGGGCTAGTACCTACCAATCAAAACTAGATTTAATATATAAAAACAAAAACAAGCATGCCGTATATTAACAAACGCAAATAGAAATGCCAATTCTAAACATTTAATGAAGGAACTGAGAGTTCTTAATATCTACGAACAAAATATCTATTGCATTCTTCAGTTCATGTTTAAACTCAAAAATGATCTGGCCCCTGAAGTCTTTCATAACTTTTTTCGCCTTATTAATCACAAATATCAAACAAAATAATCTATCAAGAACTACTATATTCCGAAAACCTCTTTAAGACAATCTAAATTCTCAATATCCATTTTAAATGCGTTGTAAAACAACAGCTACTAGACCTCAACATTAATGAAACAATCTCTTATTTTTAAAGTTTTTTCTTATTTTTAGAATTTTTCCTTTTTCAATTTAAATCTTCACTTTTTCTTGAAAATCTATTATATTACTTGCTTGGTTATTTAATGATGTTCATTGTAAAAGAAGTAAAATATATAATAACTCATCATATGAATTAAATAATGAAAATTCTAAAAAATTTATCCACAATTAAATGATATATCATTTTGTATATATTTGCAATCTGTTGCTATCTAGTTCATCTGGGTGGTATTCTCATAAAGGGAAAAGTTGAAGATGTTACTCATGAAATGCAAGCAGATGTTGGTGATTTAGAATTAAAGCCTGGCATTCTTCCTTTTGCATTTTTGAATGATGCTGCATCAATACTCATTTTAAAACCATATTTAACCAGATTGGCCTAAAATAGCCTAAAGAATGCAATTTTGCAACAAAGGCAACTGGCGATATGGAATTGTCCATTTTGCAATTTAAATACAGCTTCCAGTGAAAGCATTGAATGTGAAAGCTGTTTAGAGTGGTATCATTTCAAATGTGTTTGCATTTCAAAAAAACAAAAGAAGGAATGGTTTTGTGACAAATGTCATAATATATTAGATGAAAGTAATAAAAGAAATTAAAAAAATCTGTATATATAGTTAAAAAAAAAAGAAAATTAAAGATACATAAAATTTAAAAAACAAAAAAACAAAATAATGATTAAAAAGATACAAGAACAAAGTATGTATATATGTATATATATATATTATATATATATATATATATATATATATATATATATATATATGTATATATATATATATATATATAGATATATATATATATATATATATATATATATATGTATATATATATATATATATACATATATATATATACATTTATATAAATATATATATATATGTATATATATATATTATATATATATATATATATATATATATATATATATATATGTATATATATATATATATATATATATATATATTTATATATATATTAAGGTGGTTCTAAAAACAACTTTTTCTGAAAATGACTGCTGGCACCCCCTAAATATGTTGTATACAATTTAAAAAATGCTAGATTTAAGAAATTTTTGAATAGAAAATATTTTAAGGGGTTGCTACCGACCCTCGATCATTATATTGGTCCCTAATATTATTAAAAAAATTTTTTGAAAATTATGGGAAATGAAGGAAAATTATATAAAAATTTTAAAAATATTAATCATTTTATAAAAAAAACATAGATAAAAAAAATTATAATCAAAAAATCTTGTTAAATTCCCTCTTTTTCATTTTTAGTTAAAAAAAGTAACTTTTTGTTTACTAAAATCTTAAATAAAAATTTAATTATATAATGATTATTATTTTTAAAATTTTTATATAATTTCCCTTCATTTGAGACCCAACATGACATAATTTTGAAAAACTTTTTTTTTTAATAATATTAGGGACCTATATAATGTTCGAGGGTCGGTAGCAACCCCTTAAAAAAATTTTTTATTCAAAAATTTCTTAAATCTAGCATTTTTTTAATTATATACAACATATTCAGGGGATGCCAGCAGTCATTTTTAGAAGAAGTTGTTTTTAGAACCACCTTAATATATGTATATATATATATATATATATATATATATATATATATATATATATATATATATAAATATATATATATATATATATATATATATATATATATATATATATGTATATATATATATGTATATATATATATATATATATGTATATATATATATATATATAATATATATATATATATATATATATATATATATATATATATATATATATATATATGTATATATATATATATATATATATATATATATATATATATATATATATATATTAAGAAAGATTTGAAAAATAGTCAAACTTAAGCTTTCTATGTTTTTTACAGCGTTATTAATATAATTGATGAAGTTGCTGTTTTTGTTGATTATGATATTTTTAGTTTTTATATTTCTAATCATTATATTACAAGATTATATGTACAAAAATTTATTATTTGCAAATTAACAGAAAGAATGATGTGATTTTATAGAAATAGGAGTGAATTTGATTTGACAATAAACACTGGTGCTTCATACAAAGAAGGGTGGGCAGTCTTTTCCGTTTGAAATTTAATGCCAGCGCCGGAAAAAGCGCTGGTAGGATGGTTATTTTTAGTTAGCCTGCGCAATTTAAAAAATTCTTCGTTTTTCTGCTATTTAAATTTAAATAAATATAAAAAAAAGAACACTTAAATAAATACATATATATTATTTATAAAATAATTTAAAAAAAGGTTAAAAAAAGCTATTTTTCATAAAAGTTGAACAAATGAACAAAAAAAATTTTTATTGCGATTTAAAATAAAACGCTTTTATTTTTTTGACAAGCGCTTTTTTATGTGCTTGCCAAAGTTTTTGCGGGCGTGTAGGCGAGCGCAAAAAAACTTGTGCGCGAAAGCGCAGGCTAAGCGGAGAAGACTGGGTAGGAATTAAAGGGTTAGTGTGGATTTTATTCTTGATCAAATAATTATTTCATCATTTTTAGAAAGGGTGACGTTCTACCTAAAAACTACAAATAAAAATTTTTAAAACCTAACAAAATAACATGTAATAAAAGCGTTTTTCATTAAAGAAATAACAAGAAAACTTTAGTGTAACTTTTAAATTGTTGCCTATATAATGCTGAGGTATATAGTGCTTTCGTTGTCAAGCCCTTAGTATAAGACTGCCAAAACCTAAAAGGTTGAATTTTTCAATCTGTATATATATATACATATATATATATATATATATATATATATATATATATATATATATATATATATATATATATATATATATATATATATATATATATATATATATATATATACATATATTGCAAAGTTCAGCTTTTTAAGTTTCGGCAGTCTAAACAGTTTGGGCGGCAGTTCCTCCTGGACTGTAATGATGTTTTCCTGAAAAATTCTGAAATGTTTTACATTAGAAAAAAAGTTTCTTGATTTTGAATTTAAACGGCGCTGTCTAAAAAAGTATCAATAATTTTAAAGACCTTGTCATTATGTCAGGTATGTTTTATCAAAGCCAACCCCAGGCAAATATTAGCCACACATGTTTACTACCTGTCATTAGCTCTTTGTATTAGTGAATTAATTATATTTGACCGCTTATTATCTATTATGTCTTAATTTAGGTCGTGCAAGCTGCATGGTGTTTTTATTGGAAGCTTGTCAGCTTGCAACAATTATTATACTAATATATCATGATACTTTGAAAATTTTTGTTAATTTGTCATGGCATGCCTTTATGATATGCCATGATAGATGAATTTTCTTGAATTCATGAAATGCTCGCAACCTGCTATATCAACATGAGCTGATAAAAAAAAAAGATTACTTCTGAAATGTTTACGCTATAAAAAAAGGTTGGTTATTTCTTTTCTTTAATCGTTTCTATAGAAAATAGTGTGGTATTAAGTAGGAAAACTTTAAATTAACTGAGTTTATTATCTTGTAAAAAGCCATTTTAGTCTAATTTCAGTTAAAATATATAGTGCTATTAAGCCATTTTAGTCTAATATCAGTTAAAATATAAACTATTTCAGCAGTGTGAAAAGTAAAAGATTGCAAACATTAAAAAATAATTTTTATTAAATATTTTTATTTAATATTCAAATGTTACATTGATGTTATATTTATGTATTCATTGTATATAAATCTTCTTGCTACTTCTTATTTTTATTATTGCATAACTTCTAGAACTAAATAGTCTTCATAAAGTTCCCCACAAATAAAAAAAAAAAACTTTTTGGTTTGAATAAGTATATAAAAGCGATATATGTTATGCATTTATGTTGTATATTTAGTATACACACATTAAACATTGACTGAGTGTTTTGGCTGAAACTTTGTTTTGCCAAGTATGCAAAGCATGGGGATTCCCATGATTTGGAAGCTATGCAAAGCATGACAATCTCCGTGCTTTGTTTAGAAATAAGTTGTGAATTGCTGCTCCTTTTTGTTAATTATATAAACATTTTAATGAGCTTATCTTTGCAAATAAAGCTACATGTTGAATGATGATGCGTAACTTCATTAAAACTGTCAGCCGGTTTCAACCAAGGTTGAATAATGATTCTTTAATTACTTGTTTGAATAATAATCCTTTAGTGAAATTTATTTTTTTAAATAATGGCTTTAAATTTAAACCAAAACAATAATGAACAAGGATTACTCTTTAAGAAGCCTTTTTAATGCTTGTTATGAAATAGTCTTTTTAATGCTTGTAATGAAATAATTGTAATCGAAATGGAAACAAGTACGATAACCAATTTTTATTATCTTTTTGCTACCATTATTATTATATGATCTGTAGTTGATTTAGAAACATCTATAGCTTTTTTAATTTTTTAGATAATTTTGAATTATATAATTTGTGTTGTCTTTTAATAAATTAAAATTAAATACATTATACAAATTAAATAAATTATACATACACTATATATTAATATACATTATAAATAAATTAAATACAAGCTAAATACATAATGATTACCTTAACATTATTTTCATTATACTTAATTTTTTAAATTTTAAACTGAAACTAGTTTTAAGAAAAAAAAAAATGTTTTTATCCAATTACTTGCCACAAAATTTAATTGCTTTAATAAAAGCTGTTTAGATAAATGAATAGGGTTCTGAATTTTCAAAAAAATAGGATACTAGATATAATACTGATTTAGAAAAATATGTGATAATACATCTACTGATTTATCTATGCCCCAACCCAAACCCTGTGTAACAGCACTCTCTTGCATGTTATTTCTAAATCAATCAATATAGCAGCTCTTGCAGGTTTGGGAGGAACTTAAAATTCATTACCATGCAATGTCCTTCAATAAAATACTAACAATTTAGACGAGGAACCATATGTGCCAACAAAAAATTGGATACCAATGTTTGTGTATTTATGTCAGAGAAAGATGAAAATATTCTAGCAACGTATTGCCACAAGATATATATTTTAAATATTAAAAACTGTAGTGTATTAGTAATATAAGTATTGTATTTGTAGAAAACAAATTATGTTATAATGTAGCTATTGTATTTAATTAAACAGTTTGTATTTAAATAAATTGTTTGTATTTAAATAAATAGTTTGTATTTAAATAAATAGTTTGTATTTAAATAAATAGTTTGCATTATTAAATAAAACTACAACTATAACCAATTCCAAATTAATCAGCTAGAGTATGTAGAAATGTAAAATGTTTTTTTGCAAACTGTTTTAATATATGGTATCACAATGTTTTATCTTGTTTCTGAAAAGGTATGGATATGAGCGGGGTAACGTTACAGAGTATTAATATAAAATTACCAATAAATTATAATTTTCTGGATTTAAGCAGTCATTTTTGCTTTTTAGCTCTTAAACACACTTTGTTTTCCATCAACTCTAAACATATGCTTGCAGCTTTATTTGCTGTTTATTACAAAAAAAAGTAACTCCAAAAAAACAAAAGCATCAAATAATAACAAAAACCATTGCAATTTTGAAAAGTTAAAAAAAATAAAAAGCATTATAATGGTTTTAGGGAGTAAAATCATTAATAATAAAAAACAAGTAATTTTTGTTACTAGAAAACAAATAATATTATCAAAAATGTAGGTAGTCAGGAAAACATGATAGGAGAGAGTTCCAAAAGAGTTGAAGTGCAGAAAGAAAAATTGAACAAATAAAAATTTGCAGAGCATGCAGGGACATTTACAGTATAAGGATGAGACTTTGCTGAATAATGAGTCAAGCAAGAAAGAGTTTTAATTGATTCAAATTTTAAGATCAATGTTGTAATACGATCCTTAATTAGCATGAAATTTTCTATCGAAATTAATCATAAAATGATTGGGGTAGGCAACTGAAACAGTGCCTAAAGTTTAACAAGTAAACCTTAACAAGTAAAGTATAACAAATAACTAAAATGTAATTTATCCGTTTTAATAAATTACGAACGCATAAAACATATATTTAAATTTTTTTTTAATGTTCATTAAGGATTATTAAACAGATTTCCAACATCCATTTTCATCAAAATACCAGCTGGTTTAATAGAACTACTTGTTTCTAATTGCGGATGTGAAGTAAACCAACTGAAAGTTACGTCATCGTCATTAGCTAGAACCCAGACCAGCCAATTCTCTAGCAGCTAGAGCTAAAGATCCAGCAGCCGGTACCGTAGCCACTGCGAATTATTATATAATTATATAATTAGGAAAATAATTAATATATAAAAAGGACAAAAAATTAAAATTATAAAATACGTATATTTATAGTCAATTTATTGTTAAAAAAGCAGAAAAGCTATAGAATTAACTTGACCTCATCTGGATCATCAACAAAACTCTAAAGGAAAAAAAACTCTAGTTTAAATGAAAATCAGTGTAACAAAACAATATATAATATGATGAATTTACATTGATTGAATGTAATTCTATGCCACTGTCTTCTTCACCACTGGTCTCTACATTTTCTGCCTGAAATCATAATAAGTTCCTTATATTTAAAAAACTATTTGAATGAAATCAACTGAAAATTAGATAATTGTGAGCATAAGTGATTTGAAAAATTAAGAGAACATTTTAAAAAAAGCAACAAGAAAGGACAAGTGACTAGTTCCTTTAATACAAATTTTTTATAAACATAATAAGCTTACACGTATTAATGTGAGAATTATAATTTAAAACATTGCTACCTAAAAAAAACATACTCATTCGATTGAGCAATTTCTTTCAAATTTGCAGCAATTTCTTTCCTAGCCTAGATAATGTAGCAAATATACAACAAAAAATATTATTTATCTCAATTTATATGCAACAAATTTATATCTATCACACACAAACAAAATCTTTAATAAATAACTATAATAAATAATTACACAAAATAAGTAAAACATTTCAATATTAATATTTTAGAAAATAGAAATCTCCGATACCTGTAATTTTATTATGTAGGTGCACACTTTACTTGGTGTTGAACTAATAACTATACGATGTAAGAAATATTTTTTACAAATAAATTCTGAAAACTTACATTATTATCACTGCAAAGATCTGTAAACATGAAATTAAAAATTATAATTTTATTATAATTAATGAGATTTAACATATAAGGTAAAATAATTAACCAAACATATTAAAAAATCAAATATTTACATTAAGCTCATCATCAGAAAACAGATTTTCAACATCCTAAAAAAATAAAATTGAGAAGAACTTCAAAATGTTACGTTTGTTTGTAAATCCTAAAATATCATAATATACATTGAATGAGTTATTATAATTATTTTAATCAGGCATATAAAATATAAATATACATGACATAAATATACATATAAATAATGGATCAAAATTTTAAATAAAGTTCACTTTATTAAAAACATTTTAAATAAATAACTAAAAGTTATATTAAACCTCATTTCTGGCTTGTACAGGGCATATTTTAGTAAATTCTAAAAATATAATTAACATTATGTTTGAACTATTATGTAATTTTTTTTTTAAATACAGATCAACACTATAGTCAAGTTGTGAAAAATTAATTTTTATTTTTCAGTGTGTATCGATAATACATAAACTTAATTTAATATGAGTAAACTCTGACAGCGCACCAATGTTTTCAAATATAAATTTACCTTAATGTATGAGATACATTCTGAAAACTAAAGTGCGAATTGGCATAAACGCGAATTAGCATAAGTGCGCCAAAAGAATTTGTTAAAATTGGCATAAGCGCCAGTTGGCATAAGTGCGAAAATTTAATTTGCACTTATGTTAATATTTACAACTTTATTAGGCGCACTGATGCCAATTTTTAGCAAATTTATTAGGCGCATTATTGCTAATTTGCATATATGCCAGTTCGCACTAATGGCAGTTTGCACTTATGCCAATGTTAGCAAATTCTTTTGGCGCACTACTGCCAGTTCGCACATATGCCGATTTGCACCTATTCTAGTTTTTGCAGCTGTTTCGCACATAGGCCGATATTTTCAAACTCTTTTGGCGCACTTATACCAATTCATTTGCTCATATACCAATTCATTCGCACATATACCAATTTGCACTTATACCAATTCGCACTTATGTCTGTTCACTTATTCCCTTATCTTTGTCTGTTCGCTTATTCGCTTATATCACTTATTCGCACTCTGTCTGTTCCCACTTATGCCAGTTGGCACTAATGAAAATCGAGCTTATTCAGCCTCCTGTAGTAGAATTTTAAGTTGCTATAAATAACTCTCTTATCTTAATTTAATTGTACCTATGGCTTTAATTGTATCTATGGATATCTATTGCCTGTTTATATGAACAAGTTGTTTGAAATGAATACATTCTACGATATAATGATCAGATAGATGTGTGACATTGTTCTAAAAGATAAGAAAAGACCTGAGAGTGAGTGTATTTGATAAGATGCATCATGAAAAACGAAGATGGTTTTGGCAAGTAGATGATTAGAATATTCATATATTTTTGATGAATAAAAATGCAAAGTTAATGCAAAAGTTAATGAAACAAACAATAGAACTTAAACATTTTATATTTATGAAAATTATATTTAAATTTGATTTTCATTTAGAATTAAATCTTTATTATCAGAATTAAGACTACTTTAATTATGTAATCTTTGAAATGTGATTGATGATTGCAGCTTGTAAATCATTAAATACATTTTAGGCAAATTTTTTGTTGCATTATACATCTGAAAAGCTGTCTTTGTAATTTTTTAGCATTCAATGCAAAAAAAAAGCAACTTTTTGATAAATCCTTTTTCAGTATTAATTATCTTTTCTTCAAAATTGCTCAAATGCTTTTTCTTATTTACATTTTTTTGAAGATTCTTTTAGTGTGTGCTCTTTTACCTGACATCAAATAGTATATATTTAAAAATAAATAGCTAAGGTTTGTTATACATACTGCGCTTATCTTTTAAAATCTACACGTAAAGTTATATTAAAAATATAAGAACATAATGTTTGAAATATAATACAGTTCATACATTCTGCTCTGAAAGACAATAATAATAAGAATACAATAATACTATTATTAATAGTACAATATATATATATATATATATATATATATATATATATATATATATATATATATATATATATATATATATATATATATATATATATATATATATATATATACGAATCAAAAATTTGCTTACAGCATCCCATAAGAATCCTATATTAGTCCTGCAAGATCTTTTAAAAATTTCTTCTAGATCTTACCTCATCCTATAAGAATTCCTTAAAATCCTACAAGATTTTTCAAAAAGATTCTTGTAGGTCCTGCAGGGACTTGTGCAACTAATCCTATAGGATTCTTGTAGGATCTGTAAGGTCGGTAGTCTAGTGAATGCTTGCATTCCTTGTCAAATTTCTATACATAAATAAACAAACAAAACAAAAAAAAGCATATTTTTTATGGACTTCATTGAAGTTCTTTAACAAACTTTATTGAAGCTTTTTGCTATACTAATTACTCTATATTTAGTGTCAATAAAATAAATATGCTTAGCCATCGTTTCAGCTTATTTAAGGAAAACATGGCTGTTTTCCTTAAATAAGTAAGATAAAGTACTTGAGGTTTGTCAAAGTGATGAATCAACCATACTATTAAAACAGACATATTTCAAAGATCACATAATATTAAACAAAATTTTTGAGTTAAAAAAAACTAAAAGGAAAACTTTAAATTCTTTCATTTCAAATTTTTCTGTTAAAAATTAGGACATTAGAGTATAATGTCTTAATATTTGTTAAATAAAACAGATCTTTAAAAAAACACAGATTAATTAATCTTTTTTATCTGTGTTAACTAACACAGAATAAAGAAACAAATAGAAAAAGTTTATACTTAACATTAGTGACAGAGTTTCCTCTTATTGCGCAAATTCCACTAAACTTACTTGTTTCAAGTCACTCTTATTTTGGTATACGACACACAGATGCCTACCAATACAAAATTTATTGCTACACTATTTTTTTAATTTTACTTATTTTGAATTTTGTATAATAAAATTCAAAACATTAATTTAAACATTAATGCGGGGGTTGATTACAGGCTTTTCATTGCTTTCATTCCGTTTTTTATTCAGTTTCTCTTTGAAGGTTTTTTGACGTTTCGGCTGTTTAAAATTCGGCGATTAGAAGGAAAAGATTACTACATCTGTCCAACAACATTTGTGAAGTAGTTTAATGTCATCTGTACACTTTTTTCCAAGATAATCTGTATTTTTTTTTTTTTACTCTAACAACATCTGCCCAACATCGTCTGATCGTTTAATGGTCGTTTAATGATGTTGATGCCATCAACATCATTGAACGACCCCTAATAACATCTGTAGGAAGATCTAACTACATCTCTTAATTTTTCTCCATGTCCAATAACATCTGGAAGAATTTTCTCGAAAAGAAGATGCATCTAAAAAAATTCCTATATGTAATAACATCTAGTTAAAAAAAATGCGTTATTAGTTAATATTTTTTCCGGATGTAGTTACGTCTGAAAAAATTCCTATATGTAACAACATCTGGTTAAAATAATTATTATTTAATAAAATCTACAGATCTAGTTGCACAGATGTTATTACACTTTGATAATTTAAAAGATGAAACTACATCTGAAGAATCT
Organism: Hydra vulgaris; assembly: GCF_038396675.1. Taxonomy (NCBI): domain Eukaryota; kingdom Metazoa; phylum Cnidaria; class Hydrozoa; order Anthoathecata; family Hydridae; genus Hydra; species Hydra vulgaris. The sequence goes on along the minus strand of NC_088927.1, from coordinate 66,667,013 downwards.
ACAGATGTAATTGCACTGTAGAATTTCCAGATGAAGTTATAATTCACAGATATTGCTATTCTTAGATAACTTAAAAGATGTAACTACATCTGTAATATTCATTTAATTTTTGTACAGATGTTATTAGACATCAATGAAATTTCAGATGTTGTTGGACAGATGTTATTAGACATAGTAAAAACTGATGTTGTTACCCTGACCTGTTTTAGAAATTCCCTTAAATAAGTAGATCGTTAAATAAGCAAACAATCAGTTATGCGCAAGCGTCAAGCTTGCAAAGATATAGCGTAAAGCTTCCGTAAGGAAAGTAAAATCTATCGTTAAATAAGTAGCCTTGTTTCGTTAGGTATAGAATCAAAATGCTTGAACTTCAGCAATGATCATATTTTCTTAAAGTTTTTAAAATTATATAATCAAAATGCCAGTCTATAACTACTCTGTTGAAGATGTTTAGCAGTATGTCTCTGATGGAATAATAAATTATTATAATAAAAAAGTGTCAACTTTATGGTATGAGTACAGATAATCCACTATTTAAGTTTAACTTTTATATAATTTATGATTATGAGTTTATTATTGTATATTTTATTATTGTATGTTTCTGAAGTTAATTTTGTACTGTCTCAGCATCTCAAAACCCACAATTATTTTGGGACTTCGAGTTTATGCATAGACTTATTTGTCAATTTCGCTCAGAACTATTAGTCAATTTTTGGGTGTATACGAATACTGCACCGTACCACACTGGACCACACCGGAGTATAAAAAACAACTTTTGTTTAGCGAAATAAGCTTAAGTTACAGTCGTGATACATATATGCAATAAAAAAAATGGAAAAGTTAAATTTTTATAACAATTTTAATTGTGCACCCATAAGTAAAAATAGGTATTTTAGTCAGAATTTTTTAGCATACGTATCTCATTCACGCGCACGCACCCGATCACGTATTAATATTTTTGATTTTTTGAATAAGGAATTAATTTTTATAAATAAGTGTTATATGTTCTTGAATTTAACTAGAGTGGTAGGCTTTTTACAAGATTAATAATTTATCCCTTTTGGACTGCTTGTCCTAACTAAAAACCGTATGCACTTGCATGTACACTCTACTGCGCCTGTCCCTATGTTAGACAGTCAATGTATCCACACTCCACAGTGGGCCAGTGACTGGAAAAAAGATAAAAAATTAAAATCAGAATTTTGATGTCTAAATGGTTTCAAACCATTATAAAGATTATATAAAACAATTTAAAACCGTTTATATACACTTAAAGTTTTAATGAATATACTAATGCTGTGGTTGAAGTAGACGGGAGTGTAAATTAGAAAAAAAAATTATAAAGATAAAAATGTTGTATAAAACATCAATGGAAATAAATAACATTTACATGAAACATTGTGCTTTTTTAAAATATTATATTACAACTCTTTATATTATCTAGATTTTAAAAGTTGTTAGACTAAAATTGGTAAGTAATTTATATTGTATATATTGCATATTTATAGCAATTGTAAATATGCTTAATATGTTATATTTTAAAGTCTAACTTTTGCTTTTAATTGACAATATATTTTTTTTATTGCTACATCTTGCTTTTATACTCAGATTCTTTAAAACTTATATATGTTTGCTTTATTAATTTCATAAATCTGGCTGCCACTAGGCTCCACTTTGGTTTTCTTTTACGTTTGAACTCTTTTACCTCACAAAAAATTTGTAATTGCGCTCAAAAATTTTTATTTGCACAAAATTTTAGAAAACAGAAGGGCATAGGTTGCTTTTGAATTCCATCTGGCGTTGTGCAACGATGGCAGACTTTTGAAGTTTATAGCTGGAAAGCTGCCATTCACCTTCATGTATCGGTAACTTTATACCAACTCGAACAAAAACTTCATGTCATCTCTTCATTTATTAGTCTTCACTTTACAAATTTGTTCACCTAGCTTGAAGCTTGACTTCAAAGTTGTTCACCTTGCTTGAAGCTTGACTTCAAATTTGTTCACCTTGCTTGAAGCTTGACTTCAAATTTTCATTAATTTTTTGCAAGTTTTCAATAAATTTGTAATGTAATTCTGGCAATTTTGACACTCCTTTGTAAAGAATTTCATTCATAGTATGTTTCAAAATTGTGTCCAACTTATGATGCTGATAACTAATAAATTGAAAAGGTTCAAGATTTTTTCTTTCAAATTCTCTTTGCAGTTGAATTACAACTCCATTTCTACTCCCAGTATTCTCACTTGTAGTATCAGAAATTAAAACTTTAATACTACTCCATAGTTGAAATTTATCCAACACTTCAACTATTCCACTGTAAATACTAATAGCTTTCCCATCATCTAGTTTTAAAATGGCTAGTTTCACCTCCTTTTGTGCATTTTTTAAAACCTAGACTTGATACTCCTTCTCTGATATTCTTTTACCGTCAAAATGCAACACCCAATTCTCATTTTTTAAATTACTTATCCTGTGCTTTTCCATTTTTTGAGCTGCTGACATTTGTAGCTCTATAAACCCCAGATTTAGATGGGGTTTGTACATTGACACCATATTCAGATAATTTTTTGCAAACTTCTGCTGATTTCTTAATATTTAGTTTTGACTTCTTAACTAAGTTAACAGCCACAGTGGTGTTCTCATATTTTCTCTTAACTTTTTTGTCTGGAGGAATATAATTAGAATCTTATTCATCATTTTGTTCATCGCCTTCTTCATTGTTGTCTCTGACCTCTACTGTATCTGTTTCAGGTATGCTAGGTCTCTTCCTGCCAGCCTTAGACGGATGTACTTTAACAGTTTTCTATAACCTATGTTTGCTCTTTTTTAGAAATTTTAGAAAAATAAATTATAATTTTGAGCCAAATTTGACATTTTGTTGTTTGTAAAGGGTAAATTTTGTTATGAGGATTGCATTTCTTTTATTTGATTTTTTATTCTTTATTCATTAAGTAATTGATTTAAATTAAATATGATTATAATACGCGATTTGTGGAATGGGATAGTTTTAGGAGACAAACAAACATTTAACCGAAGTAAACAAGCAATAATGTTCTTCTAACTTTTCGAATTAATTAGAAAGTATTGACTACTGATAACACTTTTTCCAATTTTTGTTGTTTATTCGTGGAAAAGAATATTTAAGAATGTCGGAAACAGTATTAAATGATCCTGAGGATGCTACACTTTTAATCAAAATGACATTGGAAAACTTAAAAATTATGTCTATTGAAGCACTTCAAGTATTTCTGTCGTTAAGAAAAAAATCATCTGAAGGTGATCAAGAAACTTTAGCATATAGGTAATTATTTTTTCATTTATACAATTGGTATTCATATTTATTTGAAACAACGAGCTAAATAGAAAATTTGAAACAACGAGCTAGAAGTTAAATCTAATATAGATATATTTACACATATAATTACATATATTTCAATATATGTGCAAACAAAACAACAATCAATCAATTTTACTGTCGTCACCATACAGTTTTATATGATGACTGATGCTGTCTGGCAGGACATTAATGAATATTACGAGGAGCAATGGGCCCCCAGACCAAGCCTTGAGGCACGCCACTAATGACCGCTTGCCATTTAGATGTGATGCCGTTACCCAGCTGAGATCCAGTCTAAGAGCGCGCCTTGAATACCGTAGGCTCGTACTTTGTGAAGAAGGTGTTTATGTGGCACTTTGTCAAACGCCTTCGCCATATCTGTCTATATGACGTCTACTGCGTGGCTGCAATGAATCGCTTCCGTCATGATGTCCCGAGTTTCTAGCAGGTTTGAGACAAAGCCTTTGCGATGAATGGTGTTTTTTAGATTCACTATTAGGGGTAGTAAAAAGGTTTTAAAAATTATTTATAAAAAAGAAAATTTTCTTTAAATATTAAAAAAACCTGAAGCTAAAAAAACTCATATCATCTAAAGCTCTTGTTTGTACATAATACGCAAATACAATCATGCTAACTGTTAGCATTATTTTATCAGCGTATTATGTCCAAATAAGAGCTTTAGATGTTATAATTTCTATTTGCTTCAGGTTTTTTTAACATTTAAAGAAACTTTTCTTTTTTAAATATAATTTTCAAAACTTCATTACAACTCTTAACAGTAAAAAAAAACAGTGCCTTGCTTTTTTCTTGACTCGGTTATCTTCCACCGTCTTAATACAAACATAATTGTTTGATAATAATGTTTATTATCTTTTTAAATTTTATTTACACTATTGTTTCTAAGTTAACAATTGCTTTAAAGTCACAGTGTTGTTCTATAAATAAAGTTCACATTTTATTACATATTTCTTACATTTTTTCTAACTTAATCTGAAAAAAAATATTTAATTAATTAAAGGCAATAATAGTACAAAGTTTTTTAACTCATTATAGTTAGTCAGGTTTGGTATTTTTTTTGTTTTATAATAAAACAATAATAAAGGGTAATAAATTCACGAAATGTAACTACATACTCTTGCATCAGACTTTCATTAGATCTTACGTCAGTATATTCTGACGAAATAATAAATCTGACGAAATGTTTTATCATATCACTTTATCACTGTAAACTTTTTATTTTTTATACTGTGAAACAAACTGTTTAATTACATTATCCAAAATAACAGTAAAACACATACAAACAATAAATATGAAGTTAAATGTATAAATTTTAAAATTAAAAGCTAAAATTAGTATTCTATGGCTTCCAATGAATTTGATGATTGTAATCTTTTTGCTCCTGAAAAAGAAGTTTTAGAAGAACTATGTGAATCTGAACAAGAAAAAAAAAAAGAATTTAATTTAAACATAAAGGTAAAAATTTTCATTGAATTGATAATATATATATATATATATATATATATATATATATATATATATATATATATATATATATATATATATACATGAATAATAATTGAAACTTGATTATTAATTATTTTGATTATTCTCGTCAATATACGAATGTCAAAAATATATAAATATTTTGTTGCAGTAAGTAAATGTTTTCTGTTGCCTTAAAAGATTTAAATCCACAAGCCACTGCAAGCCTTAGGCTGTTACAGAAGAGAGATCAGATCAAAAACTAGCGCTTGTTCTAAGCGATCAAAAAGTGAAGATTTTTTGTCAAGACAAGAGTATAAAGTTGAGTCCTTAGCTAATAGAGATACTTTAGATGTAAAGTTTTTTCATGAAGATTGTTATTGTAGATAAGAAACATTACAGGAGCAAAGATAGAACTTTGTGGTACCCTTAAAGTTACCTGAAATAAATTACCTGAGTGTTGGCCTTCAAGAATAACTTAAATTCTGCAATTAGAAAGAAATAATTTATTAATCTCTAAAACTTTATATAAAAAAACTAATAAAAGAGTGATGACTAACCGTAGTATAGTTGAAGAGGTCAGAGTGTTTTTCTAGAGTTATGAAAAATTGAAACCACTTATTTAGGATTTGCCAAAAGTCTGTAGATCCTAACATCTGAGATAAAAAACAAGATTTAGTAAACTTAAAATAACAGAGCTTAACATCAAACAGCACCTTTTTACATTGGAACAATAAAAGGAAATTTGTTTATAAGAGATGTTTTTGTAAAAAAGATCAAAAAAATGACTGTTTAATAAACCCTGACTGTTAAATAAAAATTACTATTTAATAAAGCAACTGCTCAAGATGGTAAAAAATGTGGAGTAGAATGAAGCTTGACTTAATATTTAAGAGAAGAAATAGAAGATTCCAGATGGAATAAAAGCTTTTAAGATGCGCTTTATGCATACATATTATGGGTATAAGCATATATTTTTGCTATTTATTTAGATGCTAGCAAACAATATCCTTTCATATTTATATATACTTTTGTATTTATATGGTGTAGTATTTCCCAAAATCGAAGATGATCAGATGAATGTGTGGTGTGACTCTAACACGACAAAGAAAAGAAGGCATAGTTTCTAGACAAATTAGAAAAAAGGGTCTTATTGGACAATGTTTGTTGAGGAAGATTAAAGTGATTTAGGCATCACCATGTAGAGAGGTAGAAGCCCTAGGAGAAAATGGTAGTGGTAGAAATAAGAAAACTTAAAGAGAGAGAGTGCCTTATATATTGTATGAATGAGGTTTAGTTAAAGAAAGAAAATGCTCTAGATTGTCTATATTAGAGAAACAGCATAAAAGAGGAAAGCGAAAACCTGATGATGATGATGATGATGATGATGATGATGATCATAATCATGACGGTAATGATGATTATGATGATCATGTTGACATAATGATGTTTATGTATGCATATATATATACAAAATATAACATGAATTTTGAATTAAAAAATAAACTTTAGGATGTATAATTGTTTATGCAGCCCCGGTCACAAACCCGGCCCTGGCTATATTTTATCAAACCCGGCCCCAGTCTCGGTCAAATATCAACCTCAGTCGTTTATTATAATGAGCTATCAATAAAACTATGTGGCTTTGGTGCTAATTTTTTATTTTGTTTAGTTAGAGTTTCAAATATAACGGCTTAGTCTTTTGCTGGTGATACTTGCTAAATAGCAGCTCCTCATCACCAGAGTCTTCATATTTTGAATCTGAATTTTTTCAACCAATCCAGTCTTGGTATATTTGTTCACTTTAGTTGCCTTTTTTTTTGCGATGTTCTTCTTGGAATGTTGATACACTCATTTTGTTCATGTTATTTAAGTTCTAAATAATGTGTTTACTCTTTGGTCTTGTAGAAACATTATATTCTGTTGAATTTCTATTAGTCTGTCACAAGTTGCATGGGCCACATCAAACAGCTTATTCAACTTGTTTATCAAAATTGGTTTCAAATTTTAACTGTTTTTCGGTTCTGCAAGACTTGTTCTTTCATATTTTAGCATAAGAGTTATACAATACTTTTAGTTTAGCAATGGCATTGCTTTTTTGTGTTGTTGGAACTATGGCAATAAACCAAATTTGTAAAACCTCATCAATAGTATTAGAACAGCTTTGTGAAAGTTCCATTTTGTTTGTCTTTGAGTCATAAAAAAGTTGACATAGGACAAGATGAACTGTGGACAAACAGCTTGAACAACTTATTTTATCTAGAATTGATGAGCAATTAGCCACACATTAGTGTCATATCTTGTTTTAATAACCTTCTTCTTTGACATTTTGACTTTTTTTAATTTTTTTTCACTAAAAATACAAATTATATATAATTCACATATATTCATATTTACATAATAGTATAAATTTTGTCATTAATCAAATTCATTGAAACTTAGATGAATTAGCTTTTTTCCCTAAGGAATGCCTAGATCCAAATAAAACAAACATAGTTGTAAACAAAAGTTAAATTAACACTATGTAGTATACAAATGAGTTATTTTATCAAATTTAGTAGATTAGTTGACAAAAGTAGATAAGTAAAGTTAATTGAGCTGTCACTTAATGTTGGAATAAGGTCATGAAATTTTTTGGAGTTATTTTTTTCATCAATTAACATCATTTAAGCATCTAGTCAATTATCTTTTCAATTTTTTTTTCAAACTGGTCTAATATATATAAAGTTAATAATGAAGTATTTAGCGTTATAAAAACCACTTATTGAGTTTAAATAGTGATTGCGTAAAAAAATTTGCATAAAAGTTATGTTTGATATTCACACTATTTACAAATGTAATAAGTTTTAACTTTTCCATCAAAAATGTTCAACAAAAGAAAAAGAAGAAAAGATATATTATGCTTAAAATAAGAAATCATAAAAGAAACATATTTAAAAAACTTTTTTTTTATCATCTTGCAACAGCAAGAATATTTATTTAGACAATTTCTCATAACAAACAATAACAATATTAATTGCTGAATTTTTTTAAAAAATTTAAAAAAAAAAAATTATTAGCTAAAAGATAGTTCTTGTTAAATTTTATTTTATATTAGCGTCACTTGATATTTTAGTTTTTTTGTCTATTTGTTTTGTTATAATGATTCATTTTATCAAAAAAATGAATTAACATTATTAAAAATCATTTAAACAACATCATTTAAACAACATCTTATAAAGAGTTTATTTTTTTATAATTAAAAAAACTTTATGAATATTTTTGATGCAGGGTTTTAAGTTATAACATGTTTACAAAGAATTTGTTTGTTTGTTTTTTTGTAAAAAAAAAGGAGTAAGAAAAATTGATGGAAAAAATCTAATTTTTTAAAATTTAAATAACTTTTTTATTCAAAATTCTTTCTAAATTTTAAGGAAATTTCTGTTTTAAGTTTTTTAATATCGCACAATATGTTAATTATATAAAGTTGAAAAAAAAAACTCTTAAAAGAAACTCATTTTTATTATTATCATTGTTATATATTTATTGATTTACACATTCAGGAAATATAATTTAATAATAGGCTAAAATTTAATAATAGAAAAAAAAGGAACAAAAATGAAATAACAGAACAGTTAAAATAAAATAATAAAATTCTTTCTAAAATTATTAAAGTTAAAGTTAGTTTATTTTTTCTACTTTTTTTTATTTGTTGTTGAAATTAAATTAAAAAAAAAGAGTAGGACTATAAAAAAAACAACATCTTTTCTGTCATTAATTTTAAATTTTTCAAAAACCAACTTATTCAGAAAACTTAAGGAATGGAAGAATTAATTACAACAGGAGGTAGGTGATATTGGACATTTTTTCATCAGTTTTTCTAGTTGAATCAAAGGAACAGCGTTAGTTTTGAGGCAAGATTTAGGAGGGTTTGCACAAAAATCCATACGAGCTTCAGTGCATATATTGACTAGGACAGTTAATATCTAGATATTAAGTAACTTTTTTATGACAAAAACCTTCTTTTTTTTTAACATTAATTTTTTTGTAGTTTTAAGTCAATATTTTAATCAAAAATGTGCAAAATACTATATATATATTAGGGCAATTCCAACATAATATAATATAAATAATTAATATTGCATTTATAATATAGTAACATAGTATAATATAATTATAATAGAACAGTTTTAACATGTATGCAAAGGATGCATTTTGTTTGATAAAAAGTTATAGCAAAAAATATATGTAGGCGGTTATCTAGAATTTCATTTTTTTTTACATATTTATTTTCCAAGCCACTGAAATATTTGTTGTTAATTGTTATGCTTACTGTTGACCACTCCCAATTTCCTGACTCACACTCTGAGTTACACATTAACTTTGGCTAAGGCTAAAGTTACACATTTAAGCTTTATGATAAGGCTGATGATAAAGTTTTATAATAAGGCTGAGTTACACTTTACAGTTAACTTGAGTTACACTTTACAGTTACACTGAGTTACACTTTACAGTTACACTGAGTTACACTTTACAGTTAACTTTAGCTAAGGCGAAAGCCTAAAAAATAAGCTAAGGTTCGGATTTAATCAAAACTTATGGGTCAAATCATTATGTTTCAACCAATCGCCTGTGGGGTACCATCTCCGATTTTCCTGATTTTTACATATTATTATGTGCATTATGTAGATAGGTTAAATTTGAAATGACTTATAATTAGTTGCACCCTTCACATAGGCCAGTTGGTAGATTAGAGGGGCACTGGTTTCTAGTAACACATTCAACCGTTGATGATTGAAAAATTTAAAAATGCTGGCATTTTTAATGTGGATTCGACAAGTTTATGATGTTTGCATTTTCAGATAGTTGGGTCTAATGGTCTTATATGCTGTTAATCTTAGATCAAAACAAAGTGTTAGAAAAATTTACAAGCATCTCAAAATGGCTGAAAAATGGACTTTTTAGGGGAGTGGACATTTTGCTTTTAGATGTATTTAAGTTCTAAACTGCAACAAGCTGCCTATATTTTACCCATTTATTTATTATTTAGTAGCTAATCAGAAAACTTATCTGTAAAACTTGTGGATGAATAGAGTAATGCTACAGTTAGTTTCAATTTGACATATTTTAGCAATTTTAGGATTTTTTCCAAAGTTGAGGAGGTCACAATTTTTTTCTAATTTAACACAAGTTAATAAAAACCACTTTTTTAAAGAGAGAGCTATCCAGAAAATAGAAAAAATGAGACACTTGTTGAAAGTGAGAAAAAAGTTATACAGCTCTTAAGTAGGTCTGTTTTGACCATTTGTAAATCAAGGGGGGCCACTGTGTCATGTTTCTAAGGCTATAATTTCTGAACCGTTGTACTTGGAAGTCTGAAATTTCAAATTTAACCTATCTACATAATGCACATAATAATATGTAAAAATCAGGAAAATCGGAGATGGTTCCCCACAAAGTTTTCTTTAAATTGTTTGAAATATAATGATTTGACCCTTATATAAGCCAACACAATTTGCATAAAATAAACTAAAATATACATCAGGTTGTTTTTTTTAATAAAAAGTTAATTATTTATCTCAAAGAAAATTTGTTACTTTTATTTTTCTTATTTTAATTTATATTTTTATTTTCTTATTTTGTATTGGATTACCTTAGATATAATAAGACTCTAAAGTATTTTTTATATTTAAAACAAAATTTATTTAGACTTCATTAATTAGTCCAAATGCTATTCAGTTTGATGCTATCTTGTCTAAAATTCGTGATTTACTTCTAGAAGGTCATGGAGAAGCTATTTACGAAGTAGGTGCTGGAGGTAACTTAAGAAATTATTTCTTTATGTTGTTTTTTTTGCTTTTTTTTTTTTTTTTTTTTTGTTTGTAAGCTCCGAGAATGCAAAGGAAATTTTTTATTTTTTTTTAATTTTACTTATTTAGAATTTAATTTTAATAGAATTTAATTTAAAAAGTTTTTCTTATGGATGTGCTAAACTCTAACATGTGTGGATTTAATCTGAGACCTTTTCTTATCTCGTATTAATTAAAAAAATGAAATAAAAAATTTCAAAATTATTAATAATAAAAATTTTAAAGTATTGTAAATAACATTGAAAATAACTTTTTTAAAATTTTTCAATAACAGTTATCTACGTATATTTTTTTCTTGAGAACCTGTTCTTTCAGTTTTTGACATTATATTAACAAGTAAATAATGAAGTTTTTTTAATGTTGTGACTGTTATAAGAGTTTCATAACTAAAATTGTAGGTTGGCTATTTTATTAACTTTCATTAAATGGTAAGAATATGAATGCAAAAGTTACACCAAGTAATTGGATTTACATAGGTAGCAACATTTACAATATGCATTATTCAGAACAATGTCATTGTCAAAATCATTTTGTTTTCAGATGAAAAATATTTTAAAGTTTATCCAGTCTCAAACAGCAGAACTAAGCGGTATCTTTCGACCCTTTATAATCAGGATGGTCCTGACCTCATCAAAACAGTAAGTCAGGCAAAGCACCACAGTTGTATCATGGTGTTTGTTCTGGTAGCTTCCAACAGCCTCAAAATGCCTCCATTTGTTTACCTACAGGCTTCAAAATGGGTGCAAAAGATTGTTTAGATTAAGTCTTCAAACCCCATGTGCTTCCATGTATACATGGTAAATTCAAAAATAGTGACAATTTTGTTTTCATGCAGGATGGTGCACTCTGTCACACATCAAAACTCTTCCAGGCATGACTCTGAAAGAATATTTCTCACTGGACCAAAAAAATCTGGCCTCTTAGCTTTTCAGATTTAAATACTATGGATTTTTCTAATTGGGCATATTTTCATGCCAAGTCTTGTAGTAAACAACTGGGGTTGATATTTGACTAGGGCCGGGGCCTGGTTTGATAAAATATAGCCTGGGCCAGGTTTGTGACCGGGGCTGCATAAACATTTATACATCCTAAAGTACTTTTTTTTTTCAAAATTTATGTTTGATTTTGTATATGTATTTATAAACATCATAACCAACATGATCATCATCATCACCATCATGATCATGATCATCATAATCATCATCATCATTATCATTATCATTGCCATCATCATTATCATCATCATTATTGTCATCATCATCATCAGCAGCAGCATCAGCAGGCTTTAGCCTTTCTCTTTAATGCTGTTTCTCTAATCATGGTCAATGCTCAAACGAGCTATTATCTCTGTTACAATAAACCAAAACTCATTCTTTTTAGGCTTCAACTAGTTGCATACTTTTTCTGCATCTGTCCCTATTTAATTAATACTGGCATAAATATGCCAGAATTTAATAAGTAGTAAATGTAAGTATAAAACTATAATATACAAAGAATTATAAATTTATTTGTAGCCCCAGCTATCAACCCCTGCTAAATGTTATAATTTTGCTGGGGCCAGATTTACAAAAAGTCTCATGTTTAGCTGGGACCGGGGCCCCGGTCACTTTCTAAAGTCTTGTAAGCAACAACATTTAAATGTTAAAAGCCCTAAAAACTTCCATCACTTGGAAAACCTGTTCCAAGTTTTGTCCTTGAATTGAGGCTGTTATTAAAACTAATCGTGGTTATATTAATTAGAATTATTTATAACTAAATTAAAAACAAACTTTTAATAGAAAATTTTTTCTTTACTGCTGCCGCACACAAATAAAATAATGTTTTTAATAGTTTAATTTTTATATTTCAATAACAGTTAATAATAAAATATTGTATAAAACATATTATTAATAAAACAGTTTATAATATAAATAGTTTAATAGCAATTAATTGCAATAAGTTAAATGTAAAAAATACAAACTAATTGAAGTTAAGAATTATCTTAAACCAGTTTATTTTTTTGTTCTTTTAAAAAACTTGGATTCCCTTATGTTATGAGAACTTTAGAGATCTAGAATTTCTTGGAGATACAGAAGTGGCTTCTGATCTCCAAGTTTGTGTCCCTGCTTAAATTTCTACTAAGATTTTTCTGTAAAACATTTAAATTACACTTATTTGATAAGACAAAAGTTACTAAGTTTAAAACAAAAATTACAAAGTGTAAACAGAACAATTTTTGATTTAAGAGTTCTGATTATTGATTTGAGTTATTGACTTGTTAATTTAAGTTTTAAGGAAAAAAACAAATTTAGATGCCTAAAGTGGGACTCCTCTTTAGGATGTTAAATGTTAAAAAAATGTTGAACAAATTGTAAAGTTTATTTACAATTTATAATTTTTTATCTTTTAGATGGCGTTGATTGTGGACTCAATGAAGATGACTTATACGCATCAATAGCAACAATTCAGAGTATTTGTACACAGCTTAATTGTGATTGTAATCTTTTAAGGGAAAAAAATGTTGAAAAAGGAAAGATTGCAGAGTTTTTATTGAGAATGAAGATTATAGAAGAAGATTTTTTTGAAGTCAGGTAATTGTTTTTTTGTTTAATTAATTTGGATAAAAAGTAGAACTAATAATTATTAATTTGGATAAAATAAGGCTTCAATTTTACTGTAGAACACACCATACACCATGCACATACAGAGTATACATAAGTCAACAATATACTGAGTACATATCATACACTATGCATTTATTTCAACTAGGTTAGGTGTATTGATAAATTGGCTGGTTCAAAAATATCTTTCATTAAGTTAGTGGATTGCTTACAAAGTTCAAATAAAGTTAACTAATTTTAAATAGTTGTGTATTTGTTTAAATATGTACATTGATGGGAATGTCTTTGCAATTTGCAATATTTTAAAAAATTTTCATATTAAATTTTTGTTATAATTTATAAAATAATTACTTTATTGGTGATAAATTAAAAATGCTTCATTCATGAAATATTACTAAAATAACTTTTTGATAAAGAAATAAAATAAAATAATTAGTTAAGCAAATTGTTTAGTATTTTTTTAGAATAAATATCAGAATAAATAGTTAAACTGCATGGAATTAAAATAAATATTTAAACTGCAAGGAATTAACAGAACTAATTGACATAGCATTAACATTATTAATTTACAAAATTAAAATATAGCAGTATTAGGGTGTCCCAAAAACAACATTTTTGAAAAATATATGCAGAGACCCCCTTAATGTGTTCTATCTAATACAAAAACATAAGATTTAAAATTTTTTTAAATAAAAAATATTTTACGGGGTCCCTCAAGACCCTCGAATATTTAATGGGTCCCTAATATTTTCAAAAAAAAAAGTTTTTTAAAATTATATAAAAATTTCAAAAATAATATTTAATTTGGAAAAATTTTAATCAAAATTGTCATAAAAATACATAAAAAATGCATTTTTTTGTTTTTTGTTAAAAAACGTAATTTTTCATGTAATAAAACCAAAAATAGCAATTCTATATTTGAAATCTATATTATTTTTGAAATTTTTATATAATTTTGCCACATTTGAGTACCAGGTTGACATATTTAAAAAAAAAAATTTTTTTGAAAATATTAGGGACCCATTAAAAATTCGAGGGTCTTGAGGGACCCCTAAAAATTTTTTTTATTCAAAAAAATTTTAAATCTAGTGTTTTTGTATTAGATAGAACACATATGCAGGGTCTCTGCATATATTTTTCAAAAATGTTGTTTTTTGGGACACCCTAAGCAGTATGCATGCTGAAATAAAAAGTTCATCACATAGAAAAGAAATTATTTACACCTCAAATCTAAATAAAAATCATTTTAATATTTATCTTTCAGTATAAAAATGCAACACTTTATGGCAAACTCAGTTTAAATAGATAATTTATGAGATGGATTGAAGTTGTATTTAAAATAGGACAAATTTTTATCATTTTATTGCCACAATGATTTTTTTAATATATTATATTTTATACTGAGAAAACATACAAGTTTAAAATTTTAAATTTAAAATTTGAAATTAAATTATTGATAATAAATTGTAAAAAACTATCAAATTGAAAATATAATCTAAAAAAAAATTAAAAATATAAAATGAAAGTTATAACAAAAAGGTCATTATCATTGGTTGCTAAGAAACAAGCCCTGGGTGTAACTGAAGTTTCTTTCCCTTTCCTTTCGCCTCTTTTTAATAGTGGTTAATCTTTTTTTTAATACTGATTTTTCTTTATTTTTTTGAAAGTTTTGAGAGTTGTATAAAAAAAACATAGGCCTAGAAATTTTAGAAATACTATAAACTTAAAGTGTATTATAAATGTGTGAGGGGGAGGGGATAATTTCATGTCAATTGACTCAAAAATCTTTTTAAAATGTCACCCTATATCTCAGATTTTGCTGATTTTTACACAGTTGAGAGTACTTAGTAAAAAAAGAATTCCTTGAGAATTTTAGCCTCTGGCTTCAAGAGGATCCTAAAATATGACTGTTTTTTTGAGAGATGTTGGCCAGGCCCCTCTTATCTCTTCAGAATTGCAACGTTTATTTAGAGGTTTCAAGTTACATAACTTTAAAAATATTTAATCTTTTTACTTAAAAATTTGTACCTGGCTATTTCAGGCCTCAGCGGAAATTAATAGATTTAAAATGGTATAAAGTTTGAGTTAAATGTGAACTAGATATTAAACAAGTAACTCCACTTTAACAGAATAAATTGTGTAACTATGTAAAAAACAAATAACTCCACTGTGGTATACATTTTTTAAAACTAGCCACTCCATAATGCGGTTTTAAAATATAATTAATTATTACTTAGTATAAAACAAATATTTCCAGTCAAAGGCATTACTTAAAATAATTAAATATAAATTCGTATAAAATGAACATTTCCACAATTATAATCAAAATTAAAGAAAGTAAAAAGCATTAACACATAAAAAGTATAAAACAAATATTTCCACTTAAAGGGTATAAATTGGGGCAGGATCGTTCTATGAACGTCATTGTGGTTGGTCTACCCAAAACCGAGAACAAAGACGACAAGACAAGCGTCACGGAGTTCATCAAGGCTTGTGGTCTTGATGACTTTACAATCAAACAAGCTCGACGCCTAAACTCAAGTAAAAAACAAACTGTTCATAACTCTAATATTATTCAAGTCTCTCTTGCAAACGAAATGGAACAAACCGCTGTTTTAAATCTCTGCAATCGCCATCAACTACAACAATTTAACGGAGTTTTCGCACGAGAAGACAGAACTCCGGCTCAGCAACAAGCGTTCAACGAAACTCGAGCTAGACTTAAAAAGAAAAACGAAGAGCTGAAAGATGCTGGGATTCTCGACCAACCGTTTCGGAATGTCATCCACAAAAGAACCGGTCAAATATGCTGTATTGATGTCACAATGTCAAACGAGCAAAAGAAATATGTGTTCGCCTCAGCAACTACAGCTCTCAACGAATATCGAAGAAGTAATACAGCAGCTACAACAAGCACCGCTCAAGAAAACTCGTCCACCTAAAAAAAAACACACCAAAATAACGACCAGCATCTCTGTAATAAATAAAAATAATCTATCTCCTGCAAATCTCCGCTTTTGGGCCAACAATCCATGCTCGCTAAATAAAAACAAACGCAACAAAGCCATAGCCCGTTTACACAACTTAGAAGTTAAAAATACTCCTCACATTTTATTCTTCACCGAAACTTGGTACAACGGAACAAGCGACACGGTTATACCAGGCTATCAAATTCATCGAAGAGATAGAGACGGAAGAGGAGGTGGCGTGGCCATTTATATACAAGAAGAGATAACTACATTAGAAACCAATTTTGCACAATTGAACTCAGACTCCATTGAACAAATGTGGCGCGTTATTAAGCTTGGCAACAACTCAATTCTTCTCGGATGTATATATCGTCCACACGACCTAAATGACGAAATTCTAAAAAACTATATAGCATCTATCAAAGCTTCGAAAGCTGCCGCCCAAAGGTTAGAGTGTGATTTCATTATAATCTATGGGGACTTTAATTTTAGCAACACATTTTATGAGTATATTGAGATTGGCGGTGGCGTGGCGACAACAGCGCACGTGCTAAATGAACGACCAGGAGACATGAAATTTCAAGATTGCTTAAACGAATGCCTACTCACACAATTGATCACCTTCAAAACATATCGTAGTAACAGATTTTCAGAGCCAAACAGTACTCTAGACCTAGTAATAACAGACAAACCAGATCTCTTGATAGAAATAAAAGAAGAAGACTCGTTCAGGGACACTCCAATGGGACAATCTCATGCTCTAATCACGGGTCGATTTGTTCTGAACGACAAGATAAAAGTACCACCAATCGTGCAGCGAAAGCGCTATATCTGGAGCAGAGCCGACTACGCTAATTTCTCGCTAAAATTAAGTTCAACAAATTGGAAAAGCTTATTCGAAAACTGCTCAGCTAACGAATGTTACAATCTATTCCTAGAAGTGTACGACGAACTAGCAACAGAACTCATTCCGTCTACTACCTTGCCCTTCAAGAAGAAACACGAACCATGGATAACAGACGAAGTTTTAAAAGCTATTAGAACAAAACAAGAACTTTGGAATAAATATATTGCCTCTGGTTGTCATACACATAGAGAGCTCAAAGACAAGCACAAAGAAGCATGCAGAAATGTAACCAAAACTTTGAGATTAGCAGTGTTAAAATATGAAGAGAACCTATCTAATTTATATAAAAACGACCCTAAAAAGCTACACGCTCATATCAAAAACAAAACCAACTCAAAATATGTATTCAACTCCATAGAAACAATCGATGGAACAATTTCAGCAGATCTTCAAATTATTTGCACAACCCTGAACAATTATTTTCAATCAGTATTTGTCAACGAGCCAGACGGACCTGTGCCGGAATTAGAACCCCGAACTGACAATAAATCTATATTAGACGAGAATATCTTTTCAATCATTGATATCCGTGCTCGACTCGCAAACCTAGACGAATCTAAATCTCTTGGTGTTGATAACGTTCACCCTCGTGTACTCAAACACTGCGCAGAAGCTTTTGCATTGCCACTAACATTAGTTTTCAAGAAATCTTTCTCAACCAGCACTATACCAGACCTGTGGAAAAAATCTAACGTCACGCCCATTTTCAAGAAAGGAAGCAAACTAAGAGCATCAAATTATAGACCAGTTTCTCTCACATCCATACCATGCAAAATATTCGAGAGTATATTACATGAAAAAATAATGCTACACTGTAACTTAAACGGTTTAATAAGCATAGCACAACACGGATTTGTTCAAAGAAAAAGCTGTTTGACTAATCTCCTCGAAACTCGCGACTTCCTCACAGAAGCTGCACACAAGAAGTATCCAGTCGATATGATTTACACTGATTTTGCAAAAGCATTTGATAAAGTCCCACATAATCGCCTATTGAGCAAATTGAAAGCATATGGCATCAGCGGGAAAGCACTAATGTGGATAAATGCTTGGCTTAACAATAGACAACAGCGTGTTGTCATTGATACTCACTCAACTGCTAAAATATTCACATCAGATTGGAAAAAAGTTACAAGTGGCGTCCCTCAAGGAAGTGTCCTCGGCCCTCTCCTTTTCGTACTATTTATAAATGATCTGCCGGACAACATTACCAGCCAGTTCAAGCTCTACGCAGATGATAGTAAAATTATGAACATGATAAAATCGAATGAAGATATGCTAGCTTTACAATCAGACATTGATCAAGCCATAAAATGGTCTCACAAATGGTTGATGTTCTTTAATGTGGAAAAATGCAAAACAATGCATGTCGGTCGAGGTAACAGAAAATCTAATCAAGTCTATTCAATGACGAACACAGAAGGCACTCGTCGAAACCTGGAGGAAACTGAAACTGAACGAGATCTAGGTATTCTAATATCAAATGACCTCAAAGTCCGTGCCCAGGTAGAGTCTGCAGTCTCAGTAGCCTATTACAAATTGGGCCTACTAAAAGAAGTGTTCCGAAGCAGAAGCATTTATCTCTGGCGAGCGCTTTACATCACATATGTGCGCCCACACCTGGAATTCGCTATTCAAGCATGGTCTCCTCACCTAAAAAAGGATATCAATATGCTTGAAAGAGTTCAGCGCAGAGCAACAAAAGTTTCCTCAATCAAACATCTCCCATATGAGCAACGCTTAAATATATTTAGAGTGACAACACTAGAAGAGAGAAGAGCTAGAGGAGATCTTATTGAACAGTTTAAAATTATAAATAAAATTGATGATGTTAACTTTTTTGTTCCTCAAAGGATCTCTAACAACGTATATTGCAGGAGGAGTCACAATAAACAGCTACACAGACAAATTGTCAGTGATTGCAAAGAGCGACATCACTTTTTTACTAATCGTGTCACACCGTCCTGGAATATGCTACCACAGGAAGCAATTGACACTCACTTGGTCAACTTATTCAAAAGTTTCCTATCATGATGGGCATCTTGTCTTGTTGACAATTAGCCCTACACATTAGTTAGTATAGTGATGCCTGGTGTTGCATCTCTTCGTCAATATACTTTATAATCAATGATTGACTAATTTATAGTATTATTGAATTTGTAAAAACATAAAAAAAAAAAAAAATATTATTGATTGTAAATTTATTGATTCTAAATAAAATCAAATTCATTCAATTCATATAAAAAATTGCCTAAATTTATCTAAATTGATAATTACAGGTATTTAACAATAATTTTTTACACTTCTGATCATTTCATCTGATTCAAAAGCCCCAGAAATATCCAGTTACAAATTTTTTAATTAAAAAAATCAAATATTATTAAAGTTATGTGATTTAAATTCTCCAAATAAATGTTGCAATTCTGAGGGGACAAGAGGGGCATAATCAATATTTGCTAAAAGTAAAACAGTCATATTTCAGGAACTTCTTGGAGACAAAGGCTAAAATTTTCAATCTGAGATGTATGGTGACATGACCTGAATCATTTGACACGGAATTACCCTGTGTATATATGTATATTTATATGTGTGTGTATATATATATATATATATATATATATATATATATATATATATATATTAGTGTATATATATGTATATATGCCTTATATGAACACATAAAATACTTCCTTTTGGCAACTTAGCCATGGCTCTTTGCAAATTTTGACAATTTTTAATTTTAGCGCTTTTTAAAAATTAAAAAATTTTAAAAATTAATTTAAAAAAAGTTAAATCTTATAAAATTTTAAAAATTAAAAATTTTAGCACTTTTTAAAAATGCGCGAAAAAAAACTAAGAAAATGTAAATGAGATTTTTAATTTAATTAATTCTATAATTCCAATTAAACTGCTACAAAATTTCCTAATTACTTTATTGCAATTTAATATAAGGCTATCATTTAAAAAATATTCAGATAAGAGTTCAAATCAAAATGGGTACAGAAGCTATCAAAAAATAATTCCAAATGGTTTTATCATGGAAATATAGTTTCTAATTAAAAAAATTATTTACATTACTAAACAAAATAATTACAATAATCTTGAAATAATCACATCTGCAAACTATTTTTTAACTATCCCAAGGTGCAACTTTTTTTTTTTAATGAATATTTTTATTTATTGATGAACATCTAATTTAAGAGATTTATACAAATAAGGGAGTTTTATTTTCAAACATTTGTTATTTTAGTTAATCAGTTATTAAATATATCAAAGATGGTAAATTTATTCAATTTTTATTTTTTTTTAAACTATTTTCTTACGCATTTGCAAACTGCGTGTGAAATAACGATAAATTCACAATAAAAAAACTTTTACAAGTGTTTTTTATATGCAAACAAACATTACTTCACTTAAAGGAAAATAAGAAAATTTAAAAAAAAACAAGCATGCAAAGTTTTATTTATAATAAATGCATTTGCTTTAAACTTTTAATGTAATTGCTAATTACTTTAAAAAAACCATGCTTAAACATTATGATTGCTTTTTTTAAAAGAATGCATTCATAATGTTTAATCACGGTTTCTTATGAAGTTTTTGCAAAAGTATTCATTTTAAGTAAAATTTTGCATGCTTTTGTAAGTGCATGCAAAAACCATGCTAAAACATTACTTTCTTCAAAAGCGTTTTTAGTTATTTTACTTAAAATTAACGTTATTGAAAAAAGTTATGTTTTGGCATGGTTTTTTTAAAAGTCTCTGAAATTAATTGTTTTTTATTTTAAATATGTGTTTTTTATAATAAATGAAAAACTATCAATCGCAAAATTATTTGGAAAAAAACTTCTGAAGTAATGCTTTCGTTTTAATCAAACGCCATAGTTTGCATAAACAAAATTAAAGTAAGGTGATATTTGTTATTCTGTCTGTTTTTTAACAAACATGCACATATTTGTTGATATGTCACACCCTGTATCCTATTAACTTTTTAATAAAATTTAAAATTTGCACCACAAAATTTTATTAAATTTCACGGCGCTTAAACAGCCTAATTTGCTTACTTTTTTAAACATCATGTTGTGTTCATTATATTGATTTCTAAAAAAATAAATTAAAAATCTGAGGGGGAAGGGACATCACGAGCCTTAAGCTCAAGACCTTCATGGCCCTTACCCTCACAATGGATCCGCCCTTGTATTAGCCTATTTATTCATGGGAGGGAGTAATAAAGATTGATAGAAATTTTTTTAGAGTGTGATAATTTTTTTTCTAACTTTCGCTTACAATTAAGTTTACATTTAATGTTTTAATTTTTTCTGGTTATTCTACTATTTATTTTGTTATTCTTTAAAATTTTAATTTTTAGTTAATTTATTTTAATTATTTTTTTTAAATATTTTATTCTCTTTTATGTTTATGGATTATTTAGTTTAATTTTGCTTTATTTTTTAAGCGTCTTTTTTATAAGCGCTTTTATAAGCAAATCATGAAAAGAGCTTTAGCCAAGTTGTCAAAACAAAGTATAATATGCATGGCCATATAAGGTGTGCGACCGCACGCCTCTTACGTGAAGGCTTGATATGCTTATGCATTTATGTATGTGTGTGTGTGTATATATATATATATATATATATATATATATATATATATATATATATATATATATATATATATATATATATGTATTTATGTATGTATGTATGTATATAGATATAGATAGATATAGATATATAGATAATATATATATAAAAGAATTTCAATTTTTAGAGTAGCTGTTGTGGGAAATGTTGATGCTGGTAAAAGCACACTTTTAGGTGTTCTTACTCATGGCTCACTTGATGATGGCCGAGGAACAGCGCGTTTAAAATTATTCAGACATAAACATGAAGCTGAGACTGGTCGAACAAGCAGTGTTGGAAATGATATTCTTGGTTTTAATAGTAAAGGCATTATTGTTAACAAGCCTGACCCTCATAGTAAGTAAGATTTTAAATATTTGTTGATTTCTTAAGGACAAACTATTTTTTACAAACTTTCTTAGTGAGTCAGTGTTAAAGTTTTTGAAGTAGTTGGCTGGTTTATAAAAAATTATCTGCAACACATATGCAATGGGCAATATTTAAATATGATGACAGATGATGAGGATGGTAGAATGGGAACTTGCGTGATGAATGAAGATTTGTTAAGCTTATTTATGTTAGATTAATAAATCTCTTATATCTTGACATATTAAACATACTGAAGTATCAGCCTGTAATGTGTTTGCTGGCTCTCTTCACAAGTGAGGTACACCAATTATCATTTATCTTTAATCTCCTAGTAGCCAGCCCTCTAATGCTGATCTACAATTTCCACAACACACACATGGAGCCCATTTCTTGTTATTTCATTGATCATCTATTTGGGTTGCAAAGTATGCAGCATATCTGGTCCACAGTTTGTTCTTGAGTTGGCAAATTTTTTTCCAATTTTTAGAAAAATGCCATAATTTTGTTTAACAATATCCAAAACAGAAAAGTTAAAGCACAGTTTTATGGAGAAAAAAAAAGTTGTTTTTAAATAGTTTTATATTAATATATGTCTGTGTAACACTATTTTAACAGTCATTGATAATGATTTTTAAAATATTTCAGCTAGATTTAATGACAAGAAGGGAAATAATAACTGAAAATTTTGAAAAATAAGTGTTCACATACTTTTAATTGATGCATAGCCATGGCTTTTTTTTTATATATATTAGTTATTTAGGTTCTCCAAGAAGTTCTTATGGCCTTATCACAAACCACCACGCAATAGCATTTACCAGAAAGTTCATGCCTTCTTTCTTATCAGTAATGCATATATATGTACAGAGCCAGCATTAAACCACGAACCTCCAGTGCTGAAGCCAGAACTCTGACCAACTACACCACTGCTGTGTCTATTGTATATGCATGTATGTGACACTAAACTTTGTTTTAATGGTATTGGTAATGATTGTGGATTACTTAAATAATTATAAAATCCATGTCTAACAATAAATGTTTAACAGTTAGGGTTAATTCAATGCATAAATCTTAATACATCTTGCTTTCACAGGACAAATTAGCTTCCATGTGTAATTTATGATAGATACTTTTAATAGTCTACTCTCAAATTTTTAGGAATTTTTTATCTTTAAAAATATTTGATAATAAATCTGTAAAATTTATTCAAGTCAGAAAAAATTTTTTAGTCCAAGGAGTTTATCTTTTTTGATTTTGGTCTCTGGAGTCCCAAATAGTTGATAGAACTTTGCATTCCTTTTATGAATGCTGTTGTTATGAACACTGTGTTGTAATGTTTGTAGTACACCAAGGTAAAATTAGGTAATCACAAATTTCGATGAGCCAAAGCCAACAGCGATCTTTAATGTATATTATTTGAAGCAGTTGCAATTGCAAATGCTGATTTTTATATTCTCAGGTAAAAATTTGTATGAAAAAAAGTTTTATGCTTTACAATGATCTTGACACAAAATAACCCAGTGATATATATTACAAAAATATACATGATTGAAATAACCTGGTCAGACAAATATTACCTTCGATTATTTTCTGTCAGGTAGTGCAAAGCCAATATTAAAATTAACGTGTACTTTTCAGACCATGGGTATCAACAAGAAATGCTTATTCTTAAAGTTCATTTATTTGTATGCACTTTTCAAATTAAAGTAGTAATGTATTTTTATTTACCACATTTCTATTTTTATTTTATTTTTATAATTTTTTTTTTTTTTTTATTAGCTTTTGGTATATAGCAGTCATACAAATACTAGATAAAAATATTTTTTTCAAAAGTGTTTTTATCAAACTTATCTAATTTTCAAAATTAGGTAAGTTTGAGTCAATTCGCCCCTTGCAAACATTTTTCTTTGCTAATTATCTTTTATTATAATCTCTATTGTAAGCAGAGTTTATAGAGATTTTATATATATATATATATATATATATATATATATATATATATATATATATATATATTTATACTTTGCTATTTAGTAATATTAATTTTTTTTATTTCATTTTTGTTTTTGTTTTATATTATATGATTTGATTTTATTTTATATTTGTTTTTCTAAAAAATATTAATAATAATTTGCTAGGTGGAGCATTAGATTGGTCACAAATATGCAGAGATTCTTCTAAAGTGTTAACTTTTATTGATCTTGCTGGTCATGAAAAATACCTTAAAACTACTGTCTTTGGAATGACAGGTCATGCACCAGATTTTTGCATGTTAATGATTGGTGCAAATGCAGGAATTGTTGGAATGACAAAAGGTTGTTATTTGTTTCCTTTTAGATTAATTTACTTAAAATTGCACTCAGCTTGTTTAGAATATAAGTACAATAAATGTAGTAAGATTTTTTTGATATAATTAATAAGTAAGACATACTTTGTATTTATTTTGAACTTTTATTTTTATACCTAAATGTTGCTTAATAAATATTGCATTAAATTAATGGCTATTAAAGTTCATTCTTTTTGTTATCTGATCATTTTTCCTTGTTTATGGTAAAATAATTAAATGCTATATAATTACTTTATAATATGATGTTATATGTTGTCATGAAATGGCACTCTTATTTAACATTATGACATCATTTTCTGTTCTAAATTTTATAAAAAAATTTCAAAAAGGTAAAGAAAAAATTATTAATTTTTTGAATTTATAAATTAGAATAAAACAGTTTTTGAATAAAATGAATTTTATATGTATATATATATATATATATATATATATATATATATATATATATATATATATATATATATATATATATATATATATATATATATAGTTTTTATATAGATTTATTAAGAACTTTTGACTCTACAAGAAAATATAAACTTTATTTTACAATTTTATTTAGCTTTTAAGTTAAAAGCATTTAATGTTAAAAAGATAATGTTTAATTATATAATAATCTAAATTAATATGTTAATTATTCATACAACTATGGTTATGCAATTAAATAGAAAAATAGGAAAAGTTAGAAATAATGCAGTTATTAATTACAAAGAAAAGTAATGCAGTTATCAATTAAAATTAATTACAAAGATAAGGAAGTGAAGTAAAAATTATTAGTATTTACATTTTTTGGTACAAAATTCATCCTCCAAAAATTCCTCAAACATGTATTTTTGGCAACCGTGTAAAACACACCCGACTTAAACATTTGAAACTTTTGCATGTTAACCATTGGTTATTAGATGTTCCAACATTTTGGACCCTTCTTGCATTTTTGTGTGTTTTTTCTTTAATTTTGTTGAGTGGATTGACTTTCCAGTTGCTGATTATTTTACGTAGGATTTTTTTTTGTTGAAATTCTTTTAATTTTCTGGTCTTCAGCCATTTTGAGTTTGTTTAACATCTCAGGTAAATTGAGACATCCCACTTCAGGTTTGCTTTCTCTTGCATTTTTTTGTGTTGACATGATCGACTTGTAATTATTCTTTTAATTTGCTTTCTAAAGCAATTCTGTTTTCTTAAAAAGCAGTTTGAATTAGATTAACATTATTGATTTAATAGATAGGAGTAGTTAAGTTAAGATTGGGATAGTTGAGTTAAAGTTGGTAAAAGTTGTGAACATATAGAACAGAAGTGTAAACAAATGTGATCTGTTTGATGGTTGAAATATTTCTGTAATTTGCAGGTAATATATTTTTATAAATACAAATAGATTTTTTAACTGTCTAGCGGAAATGAGCCTGTGTTTTGAAATCCTGCCATAATTTGAAGAGGCATAAAGCATTTAACAGACTTAAAGTGTATTATTTTAGGGATTCCAAAGTGCTGAGACAAGTTGTATTCATATTAAAGAGAATGATAATAAAAAATGTTGGGGCAGAATTTTATAAGTAAAACAAAATAATCAAGGTATTCCAAGAAAAATAAACTTAAAGCGTGCCGTCTCCATGTTAGCCAGTCTCTCAAAGTCTTTAAAATATACACTGCAATCTACAGACTTTATAATTTATTCAAGCATGTTTAATTCTAAAGAGTTTAGTAAATGGCGTTATTGTAGAATTTCGATAAGAAATCTGATAATTCTTCTGTTTTTTATCAAATTAAAGAATTTTTTTATTTATAATTGTAGATTACTGAAGAATTTGTTTAGTTACTCATTTGTTTATGATGAAAAAACAATAGTTTTGGCTTTTTCATCATAAATTGCCAAAGAATTTTTTTAGTTATTTTATTTTCTAAATTTCGATAAGAATTTTGATAAGAAATCTAAAAGTTCTTTTTTTTATCAAATTATAGAATTTTTTTATTTATTATTATAGGTTACTAAAGAATTTGTTTAGTTACTTATTGTTATATAAAAGTTTTTTTTTTCATCATAAATTACTGTAGAATTTCTTTAATTATTTTATTTTCTAAATTTCATGAAGTTCGCATTAAAAATATGAATAAAATATTTCAGATAATTTAAGCTCTTCTATTGCGATAAATTATTTTTGTGTTATATTTATTGTTATTAAATGATTATTATCCTTATTAAGATTATTTTTTTTTTAAATATTTTGTTTTAACACTACCGCAAGCCGCTAATAACATCTTTTGATTTTTTCAAATTTTGACAGCAAGCTGCTGGTAGCAGCTTTTGAGTATGCTTCAAAATCTTGTTTTGTACATTTTCACTCTAGACACATAATTTTTTTGCTCTTAAAGTTTAATTAATTCTTTACGTAATCAAGAACGGGTAAGAGTTGTATTGTGTTATTATAAAAAGTTATCACTTGACAAAGTTAAAAATATTGAGTAGTTCTTGATTAAAAAGACTTCTTTAAATTTAGTTTTAAAATAAAGTAGCGTTAACACTGTAAAATTTAACTTGTAAAAGTGCAAGTATTTAGCTAAGTAATTAAAAAGTTCTTTTGAAGAAAAACATTCTTTTTATACATTCAATGAGTTTCGTTTGGGCCTAATGTTTTAACTATTATTTATAAAACAATGGTTTTAAGCACTTTGCATTTCTTTTTGTTCAATGATGTGTGTTAAAAACTTATTTAATTAAAAAGTTCATTTGTATAGCTTTCTATTGATATATAGTTTGCTTGCTTTTAAAGAGATTTACCATTTGAATTTTAATTAGCTGTCAATTTTATACCATCCAAATTTTATTCAAAAAAATGTGCGGTCACATAAAGAATTTTGTTAAAACCGCTGGTAGCAAAAGAGTTAACCTTATGAAAGTTTAATTTACAGCATTAATTTGCTAAATTTTTCATTGGGTAGAAATATTCTTGAAATTCTTATTTAATCATGCAAAATTATATTTAATAAAATTTATTCTGTAAGACATGTATTGCTTATTGCATGTTTTGTTTTTAAAATCGAACAATTATTGGTCAAGATTGCAAAAAAGTGTAGCATTATCAAGTCAATTTTAAAATTGAAATCTTTTAATGAAAAACTTTTTATTGTCAATTTTAGTAGTTTTTTGATTTGTAATTATAAGAGACAGGTATTAATGTAAAATACTTGCCAAATAAGACATAAATTAGGAAATGTTAAATGTAATATGTTTTTAAACGCCTGCTGCAACACATTGACAATTTTAATCGTCATCTGTCTTGAATTATTGCCATAAAATATTAATTATTGCTTTAATTAATAAAAAGCTGTCCGTAAATTTGTTAAGTATAAAATCTATAATTATTTTCAACTAAAAATTGAAGAATTCAGTAAATATCTCTTATAAATGATGTTATTTATTAATTAAAAATTTAAGAATTTGTAAAATCTGATTTTGATAGGAGAGCAAAAATGTCATTGTGACAAACGGCGTAGATAAACTAGAAAAAATGTTCACAATGTATACATTAAAAAAAAGATTCAAAATATGTAAGGTGATCAACGTTTGTTTTGAATATTTATTATATTCAAGAGAACATTTATTATATTTTAACGTAAAAATTTTATTTGTATTCTAAAGACTTTAAGAGACAGCCTATTATGAAGGCGCCAAAATTCAATTAAAACAACAAAGTTTATTTCTTTTGGAATACCTTTATTATTTTGTTTTACTTAAAAAAAACTCCTGTCCAAACATTTTTTTGTTTATCTTTCTCTTTAATATGAACACAACTTGTCTTGGCACTTTGAGATCCCTTTAAAGCTGATCAAAAGCAGTTTTAGATAAATTGTTGCATGCTGTGTTGGTGTAACATTCAAATAATATTTAGCGCTAAACTTATAAATACACACTAACTTTAAAAGCCTGATATTTGCAATGAATGATCCACTAGGCATTAATCTAAATTGGGTGTTGTGGCTATCAAGTACTAACACATGGTTTATAGAAATTTTTTTGAAAGCTGGAATAAATATTTTAATCAGAGATCAGATGAATTATCTTTTATTCAAACTGACAATGAAGTTGTATATTATGCATGTTTGGGCTTTTTGCATGCCAATTTACAAAAAGGTGTTTGGCTATAAAAGTTATTAATGGTTGAAGTGCAACTCCAGCAGCATTTACCTGTTAGTTTATTTTATTTATTTCCGGTTACTTTAAAAGAATGCTTGGAACTACATTTGCAGAATTAGTTTAGAGAATTGTTTGATTACCTTTGTCACCATTGCACCCAATTTCATCAAGGTTAAGGCATATGACATGTTGATGTTTGCTTCAAAAAATGAGTCTTGCATCTGTTGAAATATTTATACCAGTACAAGTAGCTGCTCTTAGTGGTGTAATTTTACTTGCAGTTCTCTTGTTTAATCAATGTTTTTAGTGTTTGATCAAAGCATAATACCAAGCTTTGAATGGTTACCGTTTGTAATAAATTAATTTATTTCATATATTGTAAATAACTAACAAGAAGATCAAGTACTTGTGTGTGGTTTTTACCAAAATCTCAATCTGCAAATTTAATAAGCATTTCAACTAGAATCAAAGTTCTGTTTTTGCTGAAACTTCAATTTGAACCAATAACAAAATTTGGGCTTTGTTACATTTTATACATTAGGTAAGAAGCAAAATCTTGGTTGAAAAACATCCAGAAAATAAGAATTTTATTGATGCAAGCTTTTAGTTATTTGTATAGATTT
Source organism: Hydra vulgaris (assembly GCF_038396675.1). Lineage (NCBI taxonomy): Eukaryota > Metazoa > Cnidaria > Hydrozoa > Anthoathecata > Hydridae > Hydra > Hydra vulgaris. Next base: position 66,637,786 of record NC_088927.1, on the reverse strand, counting down.
TTATGTAATTTAATTTTTGTCATTATTTATTTATGACTATTGATTTATTGTTATTATGTAAGATGGAAAGAAGTTGTTAAAAAAATAAACAACAAATGTAAAAAACAATAAGTCTAAGTAAACAACAAATGTAAAATTGCATTTTTAGTAAACATTTTCTAATGAAATTAGTTTTGTGTAGCTGAAATTTCAGTATTAGTTTTGGTAAAATATTTGCTGAATTATCAGTTTCTGTTTCAGATTGATCTAGTATACCCAAAATTTCAATTTATTTCAGGTTTTGTGTATATCCTGTTTTGGTCAGTTACTAATTGCAATTAATGTTAATTCAGTAAAAGTATTTAAAATAGTGATTGTGCCAATGCAAATAGAGCATACAGGGTTCCTCACATTGAAAGATAAAGTTGCCTATGGAATGCCATAAATAAATTATGCTTTACACAATGATAAGTCAGATTTTATTTTTGAAATTGCACCATTTAGTTGCTTGTCAGTGTAATTCTTTATTAATTTGTTTGCCATTGTGTGAATCTTTCTTCATTGACTGAGATAAAGTTGTTAATTGTTTTTTTAAGTTAATTTATGTAGATTTCTCATTCTTATAAAAAAAGTTGATGCATGAGATGTCGATAAATTAAATTTTAATTAATGAGCGTGAAATAATTATACAACTATATAAAATAAATAGTCAGTTGAACATCTTTTTACTTCAGTTTTTTTCTTCATAACTTTATTCTGCTACAAGCGAATTCAGTTCTGTAAAATGGATCGTCTTCAGCAGAATTTTTTGTACAAAACTACTAGGAAATGACCAGGGTTTTTGAATAAAAAAGTTATTTAAATTTAAAAAAATTAGATAAGTTTACAAATATATATATATATATATATATATATATATATATATATATATATATATATATATATATATATAATATATATATATATATATATATATATATATATATATATATATTAGACTGAGGCTCGAAATTGGCCTAGGAATTTTACATTTGTCTGGCCCACATCAAAAAAAAGAAAGTAAAAAAAGAAACGGGTTAAAAATTGATAAAACCTGCTTTTGTTTTTTATCACCTAATTTTTCAGCTCCTTCCTTTCTTTTCTTGCATTCACTTAATTTGAAATTTTTGACCAACCTGATTTAGGCTGACCCACTGGCCCAAATTCATCCCAGCCCACCGGGAATTCTTCTGGTGCTCCCTGTGGCCAGTCTGCCACATATATATATATATATATATATATATATATATATAAATTTATATGTATATATACATAAATTTATATGTATATATATAAATTTGTATGTATATATATAAATTTATATTTATATATATAAATTTATATGTATATCTATATATATGAATTTATATGTATGTATATATATATATGAATTTATATGTATAGAGGAGAGTGGGGCACCATGATACATGGGGCACTATGAAACATTGTAATTGTGGAGGCATCTTGAGAGTTATGACATCCACTTTCATATGATGAAACAGTTGCTAAAAGAGCTATGTTTTGGAAAAAAATTGATATTGTTACACACCATTAGGCTTGTGAGGGGTTGAATTACGTATTTTTTTGATGGCAAAGTAATTTATTAGTCTTTAAAGTTGATAAGTTTTAAAGTATCTTATTCAATGTGTCTATTGGTAAGTACCATTATTTTGTAAGCTACGATCCGAAAGCTTTTTACTTCCTTAAACAAACTCATTGAAAAAACAAGTACAAATAAAGCTTTTATTTTCTATTAGCAAGTATGGGGTAACTTAATACAGCAATAGTGGGAGAGGGCCCCAAGAATAGTACTCCATTGTATTGTAAACAGTTTTAAAAATCATTTCTAATAATATTTATATTGAATTTTTAAGAGATTTATGTAAATATAATACTAGGAGATCTCATTCTGATACAAAGCCACTGTTTTTTGTAGCTTAAAAATAACATTTAAAACCATCTTTGATCTGGTCTTCTGAAATATAATTGGGACCATTGGATACATTATTTGGATTAAAATTATTAATTTGCTTACCTTACAAGTAAAAATCTGCTTTTTCTCTGTTTTATACTTTATTTACTTTTGTAATGATGCTCATAGTGTCATATGTATATCTCTGTGTGTGTGTGTTTATATATATATGTATATATATATATATATATATATATATATATATATATATAATATATATATATATATATATATATATATATATATATTATATATACAGTATTGGACAAAACATTTGCAACCAACATCGAACAATGCTAAAAAGTGTTCCTAATTGTACATTTCTTAAAAACGTAACGAACTATACTACCACAGCAAACATTTCAAGAGTCTGGAGTCATAGCATGCCATAACATGAGCAATCAGCTGACAGGTGACAGCACACAGCCAGAACTTCGTTGACAAGTGCCATTTTGCAGCGGACAAAACAAGTGCAACTTTTTTGGTTTGTTTCATTTTCTTAAGTCTGGTCCGTGTCAACGTCACGGAAGTGTTTTAATAATTAAAGGAAGTATCCAGAAGTATCCAGAAGTTTCCAGAAGCATGCAGAAGCTTCCAGAAGTTTCCAGAAGAAGCATCTGGAAGCATCCAGAAACATTCAGAAGCATCCGGACGCATCCAGAAGCTTCCAGAAACATCGAAAAGAAGCATCTAGAATCTTCCGAAACAGTTTCACACAGGTTCATTTTACTATAAAAGAGACATGTAAATCGACATGTAATTCAGTCAGTATATGGAAGTCAATCAGTCAGCATTATCAAGGCAGTTTATCGAAGTGAGTTTTTTCAAAGTGTTTTATCGAAGAACATCAATACAAGTAGTGAAATATAACAAGTGTTTCATTACATCAATACAGTCCATATCCAACCAAGACGTTGTGTTCCACAGAGCATTAATGTATCATCACAAGGTAAATGTAACACGGTAAGCCTTAAGAAGCGTGATTATTTATTTTTATTATTTTTATGACTTCAAGTGCAAAAATGGCTCCCGACAGTCTTGGATTGGAACTAAGAAAGAAAATTATTGGCGATTACGTAAGTGGAATATCACAAAAAAGTATTTTTGATAAATGTCGTGTGAAAAAATGGACCGTATCAAGACTATGTTCCAAATATCGTTGAACGAGAAACGTTGGCAGCAGATAACAAAGGTGGAAGACCGCGTTCTACCACTTCTAGAGAGGATTCTATGATTGTCAGATCCGTCAAGAAGGATCCCTGGATATCATCAGTCGAGATACAAAAGCAATTTGAGCTGCCTGTATCGGACCGAACAATCAGACGACGTGCTGTTGAAGCCGGATTGTTTTTTCGACGCCCTGCAAAGAAACCGCTGATTTCACTAAAAAACCAGAAGAAAAGACTCCTGTTTGCTACATCTCATATTGACTGGAATGTGCAGAAATGGCGAACTGTCCTGTTCAGTGATTAATCGAAGTTCAACATCATTGGGAGCAATAGCATTTGCCGTGTACGTCGACCGGCCAGAAAACGCCTAGATTTGCGTTACTGCCATAAGACCGTGAAGCATGGTGGAGGCAATGTAATGGTCTGGGGGTGTTTTTCTGCTAACGGTCTAGGTCCAATACATCGAAACGATGGAATAATGGACCGTTTCATGTATAAAAACATCCTGAAAGATGTTATGTTTCCTCATGCTGAATGGAATATGCCAATAAAATGGGTTTTTCAGCAAGACAACGATCCGAAACACACTGCAAAAGTAGTCAAGCAGTGGTTTCAAGACAACCACCTATCGGTGGTGGATTGGCCGCCTCAATCTCCGGATCTCAACCCTATCAAGAACCTGTGGGAGATCGTCAACCGTAGAATTAATCGTAAAGGTGTTCGTAATAAGGATCAACTGTTTGAACAAATCCAAAAGGCCTGGGCAGCGATTCCACAAAGTTTCATTGATTACCTGATTGAATCTATGCCTCGAAGATGCAAGGCTGTGATCGACAACAAAGGATTCGCCACAAAATATTAATAGCGAAATACAGCTTGGTCAACATTTTATCGAGTTGCACTTGTTTTGTCCAGAAGGAAATCAACTTTTTTTAATACTTTTGATTAGTTTATTAATTTTCGTGTACAAATAATGAACTTTGTGATGAATAAAACTTGAAGAACTTTGTCTCTAAACAGTTACATATTTATTTCTCTAAATTGAAAAAATGCAGCACTTTTATATAAAGAAACTAAGTTAGCATTATTTGGTTGCACTCGTTTTTGTCCAATACTGTATATATATATATATATATATTATATATATATATATTTATATATATATATATATATATATATATATATATATATATATATATATATATATATATATATATATATATATATATATATATATATATATATATATATATATATATATATGCATTATATATATATATGCATTATATATATATATACTATATATTATATATATATATATTATATATATATATATATATATTATATATATATATATTATATATATATATATATATATATATATATATATATATATATATATATATATATATATTATATATATATATATATATATATTATATATATATATATATATATATATATATATATATATATATATATATATATATATATATATTATACACACCTGTCCAAAATTGGTAGAAACTATTTTGAAACCCTCCAGAAAAACCCTTTGGAGGGATGATTTTGGTATTGTTCCTGATCACAAAAATGTAAAATTTGAAATCATCTGTAACCGTCCGTGGAAGAAAATTTGATTTGAAGAATTTCTCTGTTTTAAGATAATTTAAAACAATGGTTTAATATCTCATTTGCATTTTTGCAGCATTTTAGGATAAAATAGCAATCAAATACTTAAATAAATACTCAAATAACAATTTTTTTTGCAATAATTTTAGCTTTCCTGGAATTTAAAATATTTAAAAGTTAACAAAAATTTTTTTCGGGAAATAGCAAATTCTCTGATACTTTACCTTTAGAATTAGACCTTTATTGAGCAAAATTTTGTTAAAAGTCTCAGAAAAATGCCAAACTCAAAGAAAACTCATGAAGACTGTAAAAAACAGTTTGTATCTTTTGCTTAAGAAAATGTACAAGAGAGTTGAACAATCGATTGATCAATACAATTGAAACTGTGCTCCAAATGAAACTTGACATATCAGACTCTAGAGTTCCAAAAGGGATTTGTGACACATGCAGGATTGCTCTCGGAAAGAAGAAAAATGGTGAGAATGTTTCACTTCCTCTTATGTTTCAATTTGAAACTATAAAAGTCAGACCTTCAACTCGGGAACAGGACTGTGACTGCCTGATTTGTCAAATAGGACATTTGAAGTCTTATGAAAAACACCCACTGGAGACTTCCTCTGAACATTCACAGTCTTCTTCAAACCAAAAAAGATGTTCAGAGTGCTTGTCAATTCTTGGAAAAGGAATATCACATAACTGCTCTGACTTCTCATTTCGTGAAAACATGAGAAAACTAGCAATGAGGGATTCTCTTGTCAGTGAGCAAATTGCAGCATCAGTTGTTACTGTCAAAAAAGCATCTCCACATGAAACTGTCAAACTTGCACAAAACAGAGGTGGCCGCCCTTTGTGTCTCACAAAAGGTACATAAATTTATGCTAAAATTACTATTGTGTTATGTACAAGCTTTAAGACTAAGCATTCTTATCCTAAGTTTACTATTTTAAGAAATCACAGACACGTTATCAAAAAGCCCCTTGTAAAAAGAGATATGTTTGTTAGTTATCTCTTATAATAAAATAAAAGATTAGTTAGTGTTTAATGTACCCTTAAATTTGAGATAGGGCAATGTTTGAATAAGTACAAAATTTATTTTGTTGCATGATAAAGTACACCAAACTTAACTTACAGCTGAATTTAGTTGAATCAAACATATCAAATAATTATCCAGGTTTAGTGTAGTGTCAAATCAGTAAATGCATATTTTCTTACACATTTAGACTAGCACCTAGCCAAAGATCAAAATTTGTTAATTAGATAGTCAAACGCTTTTTACTACTTATGTTTGTTTATCCATCATAATATCATTATACTTTAAGTGTCTATTTTACTTGTCGCAAACAAGTACAACTATATATAAATGTTTTCAACTTTATTTTAGGACCATCAAGTGCCAAAAAACTTTTTGGAGACACCCCACTACTGACAGCAGAAGATCTGGTGAATGTCCAAGTCAACATTGGTTTGTCCAATTCCTCAATGAATAAATTGGTGTCTACCATAAACCAAGTCACCAAAAGTCACGTTGTGGAACCCAACTTTAAAACAAAGTTTATTGAGATTGGAAAGAAGCTGTCTGCTCATTTCACTCAAACTGACATTGAAGTCTGCAATGACAAATCACAGAGAAGGAAGCAATTGGTTGTACACTGCAAAAACCTAGGAGAACTTCTGAATGATGTCCTGCTTCAAAGACAAGTCTAGGTGGTGGCTTCTTTAAGGTCAGTCTGGGCATTCAAGAGATGGAGCAAGTGTTAGAGTCTAGGTCTCCACCTTGCAAGAAAAACTTGACATCACAAGTAGCTAAAGAAAGTGGAGTGAAGCATCAACTTCTTGTTGCTGTAGCAGAAGAAGTTCCAGAAAACTACAACAATGTAAGAAAAATTTTGAATCTTATTCATCCTGAGGGTGCCCATTTCCTCATCTCATGTGATTTGAAGTTAGCCAATATTATCTGTGGTTTGCAGTCCCATTCAAGCTCTCACCCTTGCACTTGGTGTGAAGTTGACTCAAAGGATTTGTCTGCATGTGGAAGTCCTCGAACATTTGGTTCATTGAGAAAATGCTTCAAAGCATTCCAGCACAATATTCAGTACTACAAAAGAGCCAAAGATTTTAAGGATGTTGTCCATGAGCCTCTTTTAAGCTTGCCTGATAATGTCCTAGTCTTGGACTTCATTCCACCAATGGAACTCCATCTCTTACTTGGAGTAGTCAACCATCTGTTCAGAGCATTGAAGGAAGAGTGGTTGAAAGCTGATGAGTGGCCCAAGGCTCTTCACATCAAGCCTCAGCCTTTCCATGGTGGTCAGTTTGCCGGAAATGAGTGTAGAAAACTCCTCAAAAATGTAGATATCCTTCAAAGGCTTGCAGAAGAAGACTGTGCGTTCAACATTTTTGGCATTGTTGATGCACTGAGAAAATTTGATGCAGTGGTGTCTGCCTGCTTTGGAATGACCCTGGAACCTGACTATTATAAAAAACTATCATCATTCCAAGCCTCCTATCTGGCTCTTGACAGAGTAAGTGTTACTCCAAAAGTCCATGCAGTGTTTTACCACATCAAACACTTCATAGAAAAGAATCAAGACTCCCTTGGAAAATATAGTGAGCAGGCCACTGAAGCTCTTCACCACAGCTTTAAGTCTCATTGGAGCAGATACAAGAGGCCAGTAGACCATCCAGAATATAGAAAGTGGCTGCAAACTTGTCTCGTGGACTACAACAGCAAGAATATCTAAATTGGGAGTAAAAACTATTTTTTTATTCTGCCAGTAAACTAAGATTTTTTTTTAGGAATGAGTAATTTAAAACTTTCTTCCTTCTTAGAACACACAGAATACTTCTTTTTATTCCTATCAATATTATGGACATGATTGTGGTTTCATGTGTGGTTAATAATGCTTTGCAATGTAGAATTTAAAAACTAATATTTACTAAAAAATACATCACTTTATGAAAATGTCACAAAGTTTTTTAGCTCTTTACCTTATGTTTTAATCTAGTTATGTACACATATGATAATATTTATGTTTAAATATAAACTTTCAAATTTGAATGCTCTAGAAAATCAAAATAAACAGAATGCTCTCATTTTCCCTCTCTTGTGTAGGATGTAATTTTCAAATCAAATTTTCTTCCAAGAGCGGTTACAGATTATTTCAAATTTTACATTTTTGTGATCAGGAATATTACAAAAATCATCCCTCAAAAGGGTTTTTCTGGAGGGCTTCAAAGTAGTTTCTACCAATTTTGGACAGGTGTGTATATATATATATATATATATATATATATATATATATATATATATATATATATATATATATATATACATATATATATATATATATATATATATATATATATAAAAATCAGAGCCGTAACCACAATTTTGATATGGGGGGGGGGGGGCTGGGGTTTATTCAATGGAAAAAAAAAAAAGGGGGGGGGTGAGTAATGAAAAATAAAAAATTTGAAAATAATAATTTATAATAACAGAAGTAGTAGAAAATGTAAGGTTTTTGCAGATTTTATGTTTATCTCAAGAAAATAAATGCTATAGAAATAAAGTCATTCTATATATTTTACAATAGGTTTCTTATAAAAAAAATATTTTTTTAAAAATTATTGGGGAGGTCTAGACCCCTGACCCCCCTCCCTCCCCGGCACTTACGGCTCCGCATATATATAAATATACACACACACACAAATAATTTGATATGTATTTTACAAAAGAAAGTGCTCAATGCTCTTAAAAGAACAGAGCAATGATAAATAAGTAGAAATCACTTATTAAACTTTTTTCATTATACACTGTGTTTCATCAGACTCTAATTTAATGTAACTATTTTTTAAGCTTACTTATTTTTATAGTTTTTTAGGAGAAACTTAATTTCATGCCTACATTTAGAAATTAATTCAGATTTTTTGTTTAATAAACATTCTTGTTTCGCATATATAATTTTTCAAATTTTTCTTGTATGCATAGTATACATTTTTCGGAAATATTGTTATATGTAGGTGCTGTTTTAGGGATGGACCAATTCAATATTAAATCATCTATGTTTTTATCTTACAATTTCCATATGTATTTTGACAGCATGATGTCTTTTGAATACTTTTTATTTTTATAGGATGGTTTATGGTCAGCAAAGCGTTTTTTCCATTCTTTCTCTGTTAAGCCAATTATTATTTATCAGGAACATTCTTAGAGGAAGCAACACATTTATATACCACGTTTTTGATAAACATTTTCCACTCGTTGGACAATTTTTTTTTTTTTTACAATTACAATATTCTGTTGTTTTTTCATTCAAAATTTCTTTTTTGTTTAGCAAAGCATTAATGTGACCTTTTGTAAGGGGTCTTCCATAAAGGACGTCATTCAGAATTTAAATTCTAACCAGAAGTAGAAGTTTATTGGCTCCCTTCCACAGAGATTTTCGTTAACATAAGGCGCAATAATACTCTAAAAATCTCTGCGTACGAAAGCCAACATTCTCCTACTTCATGCCATTAGTTAAACTTAGCGTGATGACCTTTTTGGATGTCCCCTAATTCTTTACATTTTTTTTTGTGCAATTGTAGCTAGTTTAAATTGTATTTTGATTAAAAGTTTAATGTATTATCTATTAAAGGGCTAGAAATGCTTATCGACCAATTTTAAAAACACTTTTCCTATGTTAGTGAAAACATTTTTGCTATATGGGCAGTTAAACCAAATTACATTTCTAGTTCTACTTCGCTTTTTTATGTTCTTTTTTTTTCAGGGTCAAATTTTAGTTTAAAATTTTTGAGTTTAATTTTTTAAGAGCATCTTCAAAAATTCATTTAGAGGAATTGAATACATTTTCATCAGAGGAGTTTTGATTAGGACTGTTATTAATTGAAATCGGGATTTGATTTAGAATTTGGGGTGGATGATTTGAGTTAATATTAATATAAAATAACTCATCATTTGGTTCTTTGAAAGGCCAATATGAATTTTTAGAGAAGATTAATGTGACATCAAGAAAATCACAGTTTTTAAATTTATGCTTATTTTGATTTGAAAGCCAATATTTTAAAAACATTTTCTTGTATCTTTTCTAATTTTACCAAGCTGTGGACCAGATTTTTTATGCATTACTATTAAGCCATCATTCCAATTAAGGCCTATATTATTTATAATAATTATTTTATCTAATAAATCTAAAATATATAGTCCAAATATTCACAAAATTCTTCTTCGTCAGCCCATTGTTACATCAAAGCAGTTGTTTTTATTTTTTTCTTTAATTTTTATTGTACAAATTGTCTCTTCTGGAAAAACTGTGTAGATTTTTGAAAAATCAATTGTCTTAAGATATCTGCAGTTATTGAGGGGTAAAAATCATTAATGTCAAATTTAATAAATGTACATTCATTTTTATTTTTGATTGTGGAGGACCTATTTATAACATTAGTTGTATTTTTTCAGTGTTGTAAATTTAATTTGTTTCTAAGAATATTATTAATTTTGTCCAAGAATATTGTTAATTTTGTTTTATTGTAACTCCATTGCGTCAAATTTTATTTTGCTGACATCAAACAGTTTAAGGTGAGCAATATATTGCCGAACTCATTTTTCCTAATTCCGATGAAACACAGTGTAAAATGATAATGTCTGATAAATGATTTTCTACTATTTTAGTATATATGTATGTATATGTATTCATAAACATAAAGTAAATTTAAATCCAAGATGAAATATTTATTTTATTTATAGGGTTTTTTCAAGATTTAGGCAGCCCCAGCCATAAACCTGCCCATCCCTAGTCAAATGTTAGCCCTGGTCGCTTACAAAAATCTACATATTAAGTTGAAGCCCTGAAAGTTTTTATTTTTATAACAAGGAGGTCAAAACAAAATTTTATTGAACAAAATTTGAATTATTTTACACACAGTAACTCTTTTTAACTTATGTTAAAATATTTAAATTAAAAACCAAATAGATTTATATTGTATGATTAAACAAAAAACTCAAAACAATTTTGTAAAAAAAAAAATTATAGTTTTCCTTTTAAAAGATAATTCATAAAAACTGAAAATACAAAAGTTGTTCAAATCTTCAAGTCGTTACATTGCACCTGCTTTTACCCTTTATTGAAACAGTTTAATTAAAAAGAGATTTAAATAAGTCTAAAAAATAAAAGAAATTTACAAATATAGTAAAATTACAAAATTACAATATAGTAAAGTTATGCATTGTCTTTTTTAGAACATTTAGGATTAGCATTGGCTCTTAATGTACCAGTGTTTGTGGTTGTCACTAAAATAGACATGTGTCCAACTAATATCCTTCAAGAAACAATGAAATTACTTATGCGAATATTAAAATCTCCAGGGTGTCGCAAAATTCCTGTAATAGTATCTAGTCAAGATGATGTTGTTGTTTCTGCAACTAATTTTACTTCAGAAAGGTTGTTCTTAAGTTATTAAGAAAAGTTTTCACTTATCTGCTGTGCTATATCTGCTTTAATAAAATGCTAAAAAAATTTAATCTTGAGATATTCAAACCTTTAAGGACTTTCTTTTCATTTTATTTATTATATTATTTTTTTTTATTTTTTTTTTTCAGTTTTTTTTTTGCATTTTTTGTGTACAAAATTTGTTTGCAATTTGTTTACATATTTATATCTCATAGAATATGTCCCATCTTCCAGATTTCAAATGTAACAGGAGAGAATCTTGACTTGTTAAAATGCTTCTTAAATTTACTATCAATTCGACGAGATTATGCTCAAGACAAGCCACCTATTTTTCAAATTGATGACACTTACTCTGTCCCAGTGAGCTAGTTTTTGTGTGTGTTATTGTATTTTTTTTGCTATTGCATATATTAAATATAATATAATTTTTACAATATAAAAATATAATTTTTATATTGTAAATATTCAATATATTAGGGTGTTGGAACCGTTGTTTCAGGCACAACGTTACAAGGTATAATTCAAATTAATGATACACTTTTGCTTGGTCCAGATGGTGTTGGTGCATTTCAACCTGTACCTATAAAAAGCATACATAGAAAACGACTTCCTGTTAAAGAAGTAAAAGCAGGACAGACTGCGTCATTTTCTCTTAAAAAGGTTACATATTTTTAAAATGAATTTTTAATAAGTGGCATTCATATAAGCAATATAGTAGGTATGTGAGAGAAGAAAATTGTTTTAAAGACCAGAAAAAGTTTAAAAACTCTTTTTTAAAAGCTTGTTTTTTATTATTTAACAGACTGCCTGCCCCAACCAAAATCTCAGTCGATGTAGTGTCACTTCCTTGTAGCAGCAGGCTATAAGATAATTGATGTAGCACTCTCTTGTAGCAGCAGGGTATAAGATAGGTGATAAAGGAACACGCTGCAAAAAAAAAAATTTCTTATTAATTAAAAATGGCGTCCAAGGAAGGAGTAAAAGCCCTTATTTCTCTGCGTAGTGGCCTTGTTCGTTGAGGCTTGTGTTTTAAAACAAATATTAGAGCCCTAATTTTAAAGTAAAATTGGTCCTAAACTATGATAACTCATATCTGTAGGTTAGCATTTTTGAACAACAAAAAATCTTGAAATTTTTGTTTCAATTATTTTCAAAACAATGCAAATAAATGTTTACATATATGTGTTTAGTTACATTTACAATCAATAATAATTTCCAAAAATACACATATATTATAAAACTGTTTTAAAGCAGGTATGCCTGTTGCTTTAACAAGGTAGATTAGCTTTGAGGTTACTGCAAACTTTGTATCCACTCTTCAAAAAATGTTTAAAATCATAATGAATAGAGATTTCATTAATTCTTCTGACACAGTTCCATTGGAATTTCAACATTGTATCTTTATGCCATTAGGCAGATCATCTAGTAGAAAGTTAATGCAGTTTATATAAGATGCAGCTGAAAGCTAGTTTTTAAAAAAGTCTTTAAAGGTGGCAGAGTTCTATTTTCATCGTCTGTTTAAAAACCTTGCATTTCTTCTTTGCTGTTATACCAAAGACAAGGGTGTGTTGATGCTGCACTCTTCAATTACAAAAAGTATATTTGCCAGTTTCACATCAAAAGCAGAAACGTCATTTACCTGGAAAAATTATTTTGGTTACAACTTTGATTTTAGTTCCCTCTATGGCAAATTTTCTTTTCAATACTTTTGAGCATTAAAGTTTAACCTCGTATACCTTAATATGTAAATAATTTTTATCCAGGTTTTCAGTTTTTATATTTTAGATATTTTACATAAATTTCTAAATTTTATGTTCAAAATACTAAATCAAGAATAAAAGGTTTCCCTACTTTGTTCAGTTCCTCTTTTAAAATTACTCTTTTTTTGTGAGAGTGCAAGTGTGGGGCAATTTTTTTCCAATAATAAGTCTGAACCTTTTACATATTTTTATTGTTTCAGGTGATGATACATTTACTCTAAGTTTGACTTTTGAGAAATCATACTCAGTATGATATCTTCTTTTTCAAGTCTTTCTAATGCTTTTCTACATTTAGTACAGATACCAATTAGAACCTTCTCATTGCTTAAATTGGATGATTTTAAACAGAACTTATATATTCTACTCAACACCATATCTTTTTCTTTAAGTTCTGTCACTTTATCTGTTTGAAAAAGAAATTTAGCTGACTTATTATCTTTTTGACATTTTATATTATTTGGCATTTTAAAACAATCTGATTAACTCTAATCAATTTTGAAATGTTTTTTTAACTAGTTCATTAAATGAAAAAAATTTCATACTGTTTATTAATACATTTTTTTGGGAAGTATACTAAGCAGAGGTTTGATGTTTGTTTTTGTTTTAAATCTGTAATGCCAACCGTAATAAATGTATTATTTAACACTTATCTTAGAATTAGGGTCCAAAGGGATCTTTTTGGAGGCAATATTAGCATTTTTTTTAAATGTGACTAAAATTCATCTGTGAAATTCTTATATAGTGAAAAGATGTTTTAAGGTTTAAAAGTTATGACTTTTTGAAGTTCAAAGGAAAGGTCCCCTCAAAGAGTTTTAACTTTCTTTGGTCACCATTTTTAAATAATAAGAAACTTATTTAGATTTTTCTGACAAATTTCTATATAGTTTAAAATTTTAATACTTTATTTATTTTCATTTATAGTATGTATTTTTTTTTCCACATTTGGGACAGTAAGACACAATTTTTCAGAGTAATATTGTTTCTAGACTCAGATCATTGTAGTTTTTTTTTTTAAACTTTCGTTATCGTCACCAGTATTAGTATAACAAATTTTTAAGTTGGCACGATAGACTGCCCGCCCAAACTTTTTTTTTTTTCATCTTTGTTTAAAAAAATCGCTTCTAACAAGTAATATAAAAACTTTAACTTCAACTCATCATTATAAACGTGCAACAAAACAACATTTGATTTTGATTCAAAGCAATTAGTATTCTATTATTGAAAAACCTTTGTTAATCTTAGTTATTTAATGTCTTATATATTGACTCAAAATTTTTAGATTAAAAGACAAGATATTCGAAAAGGAATGGTTTTAGTATCACGTGATCTGAAAGCAGTTGCTACTTGGGAATTTGATGCAGATGTGCTCGTTCTTCACCATCCAACAACAATAAGTGCACGTTATCAAGCTATGGGTGAGTAGGCAAAAAAAAGTATTATAAAGTCAGTTAAAATATAAATAACTTTTTCAAAGTGTGTGTGTAGTTTAAAGCTTAAATGTTTTTTATTTCATTTGTTTTACTCTCTAATCTATTTCTTACAACACTGTGTAAAAGAAACGGTGAAACAAATTTTTTATTTATGTTCCAATTTTATATTTATATACTGTATTTTATATATATTTACTTTTATATTATTTATATATATATATATATTTGTAAATGTATTATATATATATATATATATATATATATATATATATATATATATATATATATATATATATATATATATATATATATATATATATATATATATATATATATACTCTTAAAACTTTTAAACAGTCCTTTAACTAATAGATACCATAAAAAGCTTTAGTTTCATTACGTCACTTTTATCTACTTTCATTCAACAAATAAATTAATAAAAAATAACGCCAAACAAATAATTAGGCAGTTAAAAATAAATACTGCTTTTTAAGTTTACATCGAGATTCTATTGTAAATAATTAGTTGCAGATTTTGAAGCAACTTTAACATCGCTATTATAAAAATTACGTAGCGATGTGGAAACAACTTTAACATCGTTGCATATTTTTATACAATATTTTGTCTGAATTTTTTTATTTGTTTGATATATATATATATATATATATATATATATATATATATATATATATATATATATATATATATATATATATATATATATATATATATATATATATATATATATATATATATATATATATATATATAGTTCACTGTGGAAGTTTAAGGCAAACTGCAACCATAGTTTCTATGGACAAAGAACATCTTCGCACAGGCGATAAAGCTGTTTGCCGTTTTCGGTATTTTTTATTATTTTTATTGTTAGTTGTAAACTTTTACTTCTTAATTTATTTTTGTTGTTTTATTTCTTTCTGATTTTAAATTTCCTAATCCCACGCGTTGATTTTATGTCGTAAATCTTTTTTCTTTTTAACTTTAGTTTCATTAAGGGGCCAGAGTTTATACAGAAAGGTTCAAAAATGATTTTCAGGGAAGGTCGCACAAAAGCCGTTGGTACAATAACAAATTTATATGGAGATGTCGAAGGAAAAGCATCACATAACACTCGTATGAGTAAACAAACTAAAGCTCTTATGCATCATCGAGCTCAAACTGTAAATAGAAGAACTATTTATAACAAACCGAATTTAAACATTGAGAGAAGTGATAGTTGATTGCAAACCATATGGTTTTTTTTAGACAAACTGTTTTAATTAATGCATTTTTAAAGACTTCGGTAGTATTTGATATTTCGATCAAATTTTATAATAATTTATGACAAACATGTATGAGTTTGTTAGGCGGATTATTATACTGTCAATACTAATGAAATACCTGATTATATCAGATATATCGCATTTGCGTTACACGATATTTATGGCGTTACATAAAAATTTTTTGCATGAAAACATGGCCAAGTGGAATATATTGACTTTAGCGTAACTTACATAACATCTTTTTCTTTTTTTGTCATTTTTTGTTTATTTTTTATCTTTTTATTGACATAGCTTTTTATGTCTCGTGTATAAAGTTAACTTGTTTATAACTTTTAAAAGTGAAATATTTATATATAAAATGAAGCTTCAGTGATAAGAAGTGAAATAATATTGATTCATAGAAGTTGTTGGGACTTTTCTGTTTTTACTTCTAGTACCATAAATTTTCTTAATTCCGAGCAAAATTGAACTTAAAGTTTTTCCGCTTTGTTTTGGAATTTCAAATTAATTTTTTTAAATAAATAAATAGGAAGACAAACTAAATCCAACGTACATATCAAATCCCATAAAATAGTAATCTATTTAAAATAGTAAATAATTTATAATTTATCTTGACGTAGACCTCTAACAGAGATTAGTAAAAAGATTTTTTTAACACTAGATGGCTTGGTATAACAGCGTTAGTACAGTGTGGGCATTATCTATTTATTCGATTCTGTTTTCCATTCTTTTTTTTGTAAGCAGTTAAAAAAAACTCACCTTCACTGTCTATTTGTGCTAGTTTACCTCAGTTAACTAGCTGAAATCTTAGCTTTAAGTACCAGGTGGGTTGCAGCCTTAGTAAATGCTCCTCCATTAATTTGAATTGGAAGCTTGCAGTGCTTTTTTAGTATAAAGCAATGCAAATTTTTATCTTTTATACATGTGTGTTTTTAAATAGCAGCAATGTAAGGACTAAACATTGTTCAGTAAACTCATAATTTTTTTATCCTAAAAATTTATTATTTTATACCCCTCCATTATATTAACAACGCAATTCTTCGCCTTTAAAAATATTGCAGTTTATATTCAATTAAAGGTGGCAACCCTAGCTGTACTGTACAAACTTAATAATTAATTAAAAACTAAAATGAAAAAGTTGCGGTACCCAAAAAAAATAATTTAAAACATCAAACTACGAAAATTAAAACTTAAATAATTTAGTCCTGGCACACGAATTCAATGGTTTTGTGATAACTGATGGAATACACAACCAGCTTGAATACTTTCTGCATGCAAAACATTTGCTGTTTGTAGATTTGACCGAATGGCTCCTGCAAGAATAACAAAGACTATTGATCTGATAGGAGTAGTATAACGGGTGATGCGGAAGTTATCGGACAAAATAAAAATATCAATAACTTATTTATAAATAAAAAAACAAACTACTATTATATTTTTTTTAAATAAAGCATTTATCTTTTAATAAAAATATATTATTTTTTATATGAAAAAACACCACCATCTGCAATTGATCTCAATTTTGCTCTGACGCCTTTCATATGCGACTGTAAAAAGTTTAAATCAGTTTCTTGTAGTTTTAGTTTAATGCGATCAATCAAAACTTGCTCTGTTGAAGCTTGCCAATCTCCCTCGTAAACCTTCTGTGCCAAATGTCCCAAAAAATTTTCAATTGGTCGTGCTTGAGGCACATTTGAGGGATCGGATTCTTTATCAACGTAATAAACATATTGGTCCATCCAATTTAGAGAATCTTTAGAATAATGAGAACTTGCTAAATCTGGACAAAATAAATAGTTAAAGTCTCCATGATACTTGTGAATAAATGGAAGAAGTCGTTTTTCTAAACATTCATTAATATAGATTGATGAATTGATCGCTACAGCCTTGGAAGTGCGAAACAATGGCTCGGACATACCATGGTCAGATATGGCTATCCACATTAATAATTTTTTTTGGAAATTTCTCTTTTCCTATAAAACTAACACTTTCTGGGCATGTCTTTTTGTTGTTTGTGTAGTATCCAGAATTTCCAGGCATGTTGTCCCCTGCAAAACAAAAGTATTTTTCGTCATTGATGACTAGAAGCGATTTTGTGCTATAGAGTTAGTTAACTAGTTTCCTGCTTCTTTTCTTTACCTTTATTTGTTGTTCTATAGTGTATTTTGGAGTCTTTTCACGTTTTCTATATTTAATATACATTTTTTTTAACTGACGACCAATTGTCGATTGATTTACACCAAATTTAATACCTACTTTTCTCTGACTGACCCCTTTTCGATTGTTAACAAGTCTCGTTAATTCGGCTTTCTTTTCTCTAGTCCAGGATGTCGGACGACCAGGGTGCTTTCTATCAGAAAACGATTGAACAGTTTCAAGTCTTTTTAGGTTATCATATATTGTACTTCGAGTAAATCCTTCCTTTTCAAAATGATTTACGATTTTTTTTTTTTTTTATATTAGGTTTATTTACAAAAAACATTTTTAGTCGCTTTCGAAAAGATTCTTGTTCATCTGCATTTAACCTCATTTTAAATAATTGTGTTTTAATTAATAAAGTTTATATTTTATAGAACGTTTATGCCTACGCATCAAACCACAAAAACTAATTATTATGCTCAAATAATGAAATTAGGATTTGTCCGATAACTTCCGCATCACCCGTTAAAAGGGGCATTCCAGAACAAAATTTTTTCAACCATATACCTATCCATATTCTCATATTATATTTCAACTATATCTTTATAAACTCATATTATATTTAGTTATAAACTTATCTATATTCTCATAAGTCATTTCAATCATTATACTATCTATAAAATTCCTAACTCATTTCAACTATTTTCCTAACTATAATTTCTGAGCCAAAATAAAATAATGGTAGTATAACAACCATAATATATTAATATATTATGGTTACAAACTATAAACTCTGAGCTAAAAAAAATTTTTGTAATTTTTTATAATTTTTCTAAGTTAAGCTATAATTTCATAACTGAAATCTAAGCCTAATTGATTTCATAACCGAAATCTAAGCCTAATTGATTTCATAACTGAAATCTAAGCTCATTGAGGTCCTACGCATTAAATGAAGCATATCCTATCATATGAAAACTTCCAGATTGTCCAACTTGTGTATCTCCAGAGTTTAATGTATCTACTAATCTCCTTCCAGTAGGAACACTAGGCATAGAATCAGAAAAATTTCTGTAAAATGAGATAGTAGTTGTAGAATCAATTGTATCTTTTGATTGATTCAATAATCCAGATGACTCGTTATTAAATGTTTTAATACTAGCACTGTTCCACGAAGAAAGATAAAAGTCTTCTAAACCAGATTATATACTACCACATACACTATTCGAATCAAATCCTTGAAATACTGTATAACCCTGTCCATCATATGGTGTCCAAGGTTGTATAACAGAGTTAGTATTTACTGGAGAATTGTATGCATCATACATGCGTACTCTAGATTCCCACCAATTTCCAGATACTCCAATAACATGCATTCTAATATATTTAAGATAAACACCTAGACCAGCATTGTCTGTAGTGTCTAATAATATATATTCTTTACCATAAGTTATGTTTATAAATCTAAATGTTTCTGAGTATAATTTAATAGGTGACAATGATTGAGGTATTGATGTAGTTCTTTTAATATGAGGTTGTATCCAATATGTAACGTTTTGACTAGTTTAATTTATAATTGAATTACTAGACTAGTAGTAAATAGTAAATCTAGTGTAAAGCATCCTCCTAATGCATTAGCTGTATGCGCATTAAAACCTTGTAAAGAGTTTGCATAAAATGGTCCACCTAGAGGTATAAATAAAAAATCCCGGGCTAAAGGAATATTATTATCTCCAACACAATCTGTAGAAGTAGAATAATCTCCTATGCAAAGTGCATGATCTGCGTATATTCTAAGAAATACATTACTTGGAACATTATGATTAGGATCTGATCCTTCTAATGCTAATCATAGTTTTCTGAGAATAATTGGACCAGAGTATTGTACAAAAACTGTTGTTGTATCAACACCTGTATTTGGTGGAATAGTCTGTTGTTTTAATCCTAGGCATGTTAAACTTGAATTTGGCTTTATTCCTAATTCATTAAGATAAAGTGTTTTACTATCGACATAATTTTTTGTAGCAGCATCCTGTGAGCTAGAAGGTTCTGCTACATTTATTAATTTATTAGAATTCATATTAATATTACTAGCTGCATTGCTTTGTCCATCTCTCCTAATGAACAAGTTAGTAGCTTGAGATATAGTTAAACCATCTACAGCTACAGCTGAAGTAGTGTCGCGTCCGAATTTATCAACAGGCATTTTATATATAAAGAAAAAATTTTTTAACTATACTTTTTTTTTTAAATTACCATAGATTATTAATAATATTCTGAAAATCACAACCTTTCTCTAGTTTTTTTAAAACATATAAACACAGGTGTCCACAGAACGAGGTATTTCCAAATTGAACTCTATCACTATTATAATAATCAGGTCTTTTTAAATGATTAACAACTTCAACTGGGGGTGGTAGTCCATAATAGTCAAAACTTACTTTTTTATCTCCGTCTTTATACCAGCTAATCCAGTGAATTCCTTGCGTACTTGAATCTCCTTTATTTAATATTCCACATTCTTTTCTTTGTGTATTTTTAGGAAATTCATCTCCTACAAAATACACCTACAAAATACACCTACAAAATACACCTACACCTCTAAAATGTTTTAGTTTTAGTTTTTTTGCTGCTTCGATCAATTGAAAATTTGTTAGTGGTTCATTAGGTAAAATTTTTCCTTCAACATTGATAAGTTTATAATTGTCATTTTCCATTTTTATTTATATATATTTATATTTTTGGGCTCTTTGGCCTATTTTTCCGATAAACTATTTTCTTTTAGTTTGTATTGTCCATATGCTAATGTGTGTATACCATCTTCTAAAATAACTCTTTTATCGTCTTCTGCGCTTAATGCTTTTTTTTTGACCTCTTCTGTGTAAATTTCATGTGAATATGATCTTATTACATTCATTTTTCTAATATGATTTCTCTTACTTAATAAACAATTTTTGTAATCTTCATGTGTTATATACTTTTTAATAACATTTTTCTTTACTCCTTTACATTTTTTGTTATCTTTTCCGTGTGCTTTGTAAGAATACAACTTTGATCTGAGTCCTACAAATTCTTCAATTAGTGCTCCTCCAGTCTCATCTTTAAACATTCCTATTACTTTCTTGTTAACACCAACATTAAAGCCTACATTATTAATTGCTGGGTGCTTTGGGTTAAACTCACTTGTATCAAATTTGCTTTCAATATCTTTAGAAATATCGGAATAAAAGTCTTCTGTTTTAATTTCGTATGCTAAAAAATATGTATTTGTGAATAATAGTTTTGTTCGATCAGCATATTTTTTCTTTATGTAATCATAATGAAATTCATACATTAGAGTTTTGCTCAAATCTAATATACACATTCCTAAGTAAATTGGTTTAGCATATTTTAATTTTGTTCTTTTCATATGTATTGCTATTAAGTTTTCATCAAATATTGTTCTACTTACAAAGTTCGGTTTTGATGCTAGTTTAATAGCTTCATTTCTGTCTGTTGCTAATCTAATATCAACTCTTTTTTCAACATTCTCCATTGTTTTTCCAAATACTGAATTGTTCCTGAGTTTAAAAAAGTCTTTTTCAAAATCATTAGTTGCTTTAGTTTTAAAGTTTGTATTTAGTTCAATGTATTCATTTAGCCATGCTCTTTTTTCAAACTTTATGCCTCTATGAATTTTAGTAATCTTTAATCCTAATCTCTTTCATACAATTTAAGATTTTCATAATGCACTATATACTTTTTCTTATTATTCAAGTCAGGGACTAATCTTTCAACTTTATCAATATTTAATCTTTCAGGTGCAAGTGAATAATCATTTTGTTCGTCATGTAGATATTCAGGGCAATCTAAATCCACCTCTATATACATGGAATTGATTTCCAGTTTTCTATTTCATTTTCATCCACCCATTTAAAACTATGTGTTGGAAGTGGTTTACTCATTGCCCATCTATATAAATTATTAGCATCTAAATATTGGATGAATGTTGATGGTTTGCTTTGATCATACTCATCACCCATGTACTTATTATTAGAAGTTCCTAACCTATTTGATATCATACTAACTCCACCTCTTATACCTTTCTTTATCATTGGTATCATATCATAATCACTTAACAATTCTAATTTTATTTTTGTTTCCTTCAATGCTGCATCCCAAGCTAATCCTGATGAAGTATAATACCAAGCAGGATCTAATTTATAACAATTCATACAAACATCTCTAAAATTTTCAAAGATGTCAGCAAGTAAAAGCATATCTGAAACATTGTACAAGCCATGATAATCTCTAAATGTTTTGCAATTAAACTCATTCCATATATTTTGTGCATGTGAGCAATCATCATCACTTATATCTTCATCGTATAATTTTCCGATATTTTTGCACTGGTCTTTTGCTAAATTCTTTGATAAAGCATCTAAACTAGAAGGCATAAATCTATAACTATCTAAGAAACAAAGTTTACGTTTAACTTCAAATTTCTTACCCTCTTTAATATACTCATCAACTTTAATTTCTCTAGAAAAGCTAATATACTTTTCTTCATTGTTTGGTATACAACTCAATTTTCCTCATGATAATTTCTTTATAAATAAGTGAGAATTATAACCAGATAAATTGTGAAATAGCACTGGAAAGAATTTTGGAATTTTATAATTTAAATTACAATTTTGATGAGCAGCACCTCTATATTTTCCAGTAATATGACAATGGTCACGTACTTTATCTTCATTTAATTTTTATCTGAATCATGTGTTTCACAATGCCATTTATGATTAGATAAAGATTTTTCTGAATTAAATCCTAACAAACAATTTCTACAATAATGTTTTTTGCAATGTTTATTAGATGTTTACAAAGAAAGTAATCTGCTTAAACTTTTTATTAAACAGTAATGATTAGTTTCACCATTCGATATTAATAGTAAATTTTTTAAATGTTTGCAATCATTATTCTTTGATACATGCAATATATGAACTTCTGAGTTTTCATAACCATATACATTGACACTGATATCTTGATTGTTATTCTCAAGTTCTGTGATTTGATTTAAGGATACTGGAAATTCTATTTTATCCCAAATTATGTTTTCTGCTTGATTTTTAAGCTCCTTATCTACTCTTTGAGGATTATTATCTGTTGGATTTAATGCTCTTGCAATATACCACTTAAAACATTGATTATCTTCATTTTTTATATTATTATCGCATTTTTATTTGCTAAATTTTTATCAAGTGGAATATATGATTTAGCTTTAATAGGATTATACTCAATAATATTTATATCCATCTTTTCAACAGAAACAAATCTCCAACCTGATCCTGCTTGTTGATATAATGATAATGATTCTAAAATTTTCTGCTTTGATATTTCATAAAACTCGTCTAAATCTGTTGCTTCTAATACAACTTGATTATTCGTTCTAAATGGAGCAGATGTGATTATAGTTTCTCCTGTTTTAATATCAGTACGTTCCATTTCGCAATAGAGAACTATATAAACTTTAAAATTTTTATTTTCTTTTAGTACTTTAATAGCACTATTTTTAGCAGCATTTATGAAGGATAAAGCATCGTAACCTTCTATCCCTTTAGTTGTAAATTGTTTTTTCACATTTTTAACAGATGATTTCTTTAATTTAAATTCTATTGGGTTTTTGTAAAACTTATTATACAACTCTATTACTTTAGATTTTAATGCTTCAATCTTTTCATTAGCTCCTTTTTTAATTTTATCAGAAACAAAAGACATAATCCAATTTGCAATAGAATTATTTGATTCTTTTCGAGATATTGATGTATTAGTTGCAATATAAGGTGTAGGAGTCAAAATTGTTGAAAATGATATATCTGGAATAGGATCATCTAATATATTTCTCTGTTCGACTGATGTAGATTGCGTTTGTGTGCGCTCAACAGGTGTGTGCATTAACGCTCTTATGAGATCACTTTTTCTCATTCTATAATAATATTTAACTTTTCGCTTTTTTGTGATTTGTTGTAATTCTGTGACTTTTTTATTTTCCATTTTTGTATAGCAAGATATTTTTTTTTAATTTTCATTTTATTTAAATGATTTTTCAAAATAAAAAAATCTTGCCGCATTTTTATTATTAAAAATATTTACATGTGCTTTGTAAATTTTTTTCAAACATCTATACTTTTTTTATATTTATTCTGTTTTTAAATACATCCCCATCCTCGTACTCTACAATAATAAGTAATATTTTGATATTTTGCAATCTCCTGCTCTTTTGTAATTGTCAATGTTCTATATATAAAAGGTGTAGGAGTTAAAATTTCTGAAGATGATATATCTGGAATAGGTTCATCTAGTATATTTTCCATTTTTTATATGACAAGTTTTTATTTTTTTAATTTTTCAGAATTTAATATTTCAATCTTAAATCCATTATCAACTTTTCCATCACGTAGTTCAAGATATCTCCATCCATGCTTAGTCTCACGCATAGCACTATATAATGATTTATATATTTTAATTTCTCCTGTTTCCATGTTAGTCAATTTAACAGTGACTGGTTTTTTCTTTATTGTTCTTAATCTTTATTATTTTGGATCTACTTCTTTTTCTTCTTTTTCACGATTTTTCTAGGTCTCCCAACTAGATTCTCCTCATTTACTTCCTTCACTGGATGTATTCTAGGTCTCCCAACTGGTCTTTTCTCATTTACTTCCTTCACTTCAGTCATGATATTTTCTTTATCTATAATCCATTTTCCATAGCAATCATTAGCAATGTAGCGAGATTGCCAGATGTTTTTGAAATATTACTTTCTTCTAATAGATTTTTTAAACTCTTCTTTGTGTATTTCATTCTTTTTAATATATAAAGAAAAAAATTTTACATCAATTTTCAAAAAAATTTAATTTACAAAAATTTAATAAACAACATTCATTTTATTCCCGTCTGATTGAAATTCTATCATTCTATCAAATATTACAACAGCATATGCCACAATACCTGCTGGAACAGCTGTATTAAATGTTGCTTTAACTTGTACATCTATTGTTGATGATTTTAATTTTTCTGATTGTTTACTAACATCAAAAACAAAAAGTGGGTATAAATCTTTATAGTCAGAAGGAGTTATATTGCTGTGTGTGATCAATTCATTCATTCCATAAAAATTTTCATTAAACACAGCTGCATCTCTGTAAGCTCTTGAAAATTGCTGATTTGGGAATGACAAATTATAATCAACAGCAGGATATCTGTCTTGATTAAGCATAATGTACATATTTTTCAAGTCGCAATGATCAAATATTGAAGCATTAGCATTTTGGTCTCTATCCTTACTTGTTTGAAATGCAATAATAATTTATCTCGGTCTTTCAGAAGATGTCTTTACGCTCAATCTCCAAGAAAATGAACTAGATTGTGCAACAGGTATAGTATCACACTGACGCTGACAAAAACTTACTGGAAGTGTCCCTTTTGATTCGATAGATTTATAAAGATTTATCCTTTCTACATCTGATGGATCACATGTGATATAAACAATGATATTTTATTAAGACTAACTTTTCCTGCAGCTACACCAGCAAGCTTAAAAATTGCGTCATCGTCACCATCTCTTTTAAGAGCTATTGTATGTTTAAACCCATAAATAACTTTATTGTAATCATCACAGAATCCAAAAATGTGTCTTAAAGGTATGCAAAATGAAAATGTTCCTTTTGTAGTTGGTTTCTGAATTATGTATGATTGTCTTACTGCAAACCCTGGGTTATCAGCAAGTAATTGTAATTTCTTAATACCACAATTGATTTAATCCTTGCGCTAATTGAAAGTCATCTGGGTATTTAAGAATTCCGATCATTGTAGTTGCTTGACCTAGGTGATAAACAGTTTCTCTATCTTGGTTTGATAATTGGTATGATATTTGACTGAAT
This sequence comes from Hydra vulgaris, assembly GCF_038396675.1. Lineage (NCBI taxonomy): Eukaryota > Metazoa > Cnidaria > Hydrozoa > Anthoathecata > Hydridae > Hydra > Hydra vulgaris. The sequence continues at coordinate 66,612,024 of NC_088927.1, read as the reverse complement.
AAATGCATAATACCATTATTTGTAAGCGTCACTGCATCTGTATTAGCATAAGCTGTTCCATCAGCTTTAACAAGTTGTCCTTCAAATAAGAGATAAGCTTCAGATGGAAGTGTGAACAAATCTTGTTGCTCAATGTTCATTCTTATTTCTTCATCACTATTTAGATTTGTACGAGCCGCTGGTTCATATTCATGGAATTCAAATCTTTCAATTCCATTATATACAATTGGCATTTCTGTAAAATTTAATATTTTGGAAGTTGTCTTTTTTTTTTTATATACAATATAAAAAAAAAATTTTTTGATTGACAATTCTTAAAAAACTTTATAAAAAATTTAGCAAGTCTACTACGCAAGACGAAGACCGCGTCCTTTTTTAACTAGATCTTCTATTCTTATAGCATTTTCATTTGATACTTTTTTTACTGATCTTGTTGCAGAACCCGTCATCAATTTAATTATATTTGTTGTTATATCATCTGCATTATTTTTTTTAGATCTTTCAGATCCATTATTATTAGATCTTTCAGATCCATTATTATTAGCTCTTTTAGATCGATTGTTAATCAGATCATTAGATCTAACCAAATTTGTAATTATTTCACCAATTTTTTTATTAATAACAGGTTGTGAAACTATTTTTGAAGATGCTTTATCAATTATTTGTTTTCCTTTTTCAACTGCAGCATTTCTAGCACCTTTTATCGCTGATGTCGAAGGTTCTTTTCCTGCTGATTTAGCAGCAGTTATTGCAGTTTTTCCTAAATCAGTAGCAGCCATCTTCTTCAACATAGCTGATGATACTCTTGTTACATTTGACGCTATTATTCGTTTAAATAAATCTCTTATACTTTCGAATATACCACTTCCTCCAATAACGTGTTTCTTTATATATCTCTTATTATGAACAATTAGCATTTTTATGTACTATGTATATTTTTTTTATATACACTGATATATTATAAATAATTTTGTATTAATTTATACTGTGAACTAGTCATTTCACCATATCGTAGTAATTCATCACAAATTGCAACAGCTTCATTTCTTGCTCCAGTGTTACCTGAGTTCAATGCATCTATACATAAATCAAATCTTTCAAGTAATGCAATAGGGTTGCTAGGAAGAATTATAGTTTGTATGTTTGTTCTTCCTCCAATTCCATTTCCTTTTGATTCACGCTTCTCATTTTTCTTTATATCTCTCCAAATGGGGGCTATTATTTCTATGTATTTTCCACTACAAGACGGCTTTGGTTTGTTTGGGTTTTCAGTAGTAATTGCATCTGTTTGTATTAATATATCTCGATATTTTTTAAGGTCATCTTTATTACATATTCCCTTATCAGGTTTAAACTTTGTTAACAACTCCCAAATACCAGGAGTACCATAATATGTTTCATCATCAATAGTTACATTATTATCACTAATATGTATTGGCTTTTTTTTAATATAGAATATACCATCTTCATTACGTATCCCAAATGTAGTATCTGTACATTTTTTACTAGTAGCATACATTTTTAGATAACTTGCTGCAATTTTTCCTAGCCTCATATCTTTATTTTCTTCATGATAAGGCAATAGTTCTTTAGAATGAGTTATCATTATCTCTCTATTTGCTTCAGGATAAGAATTTGAAAAAGTGAGTGTAAATTTATTAGCTTGATCTTGCAGTTTATTTATGTTTTCTTTTATTCCTAGCTTGTACAATTTTCGTACGAGCTAGGAATAAAAAGTCTGACTGTAAATTAGTTTCACCCATCTTTTCATATAAATTATTCTGCTGTATTCTTTTATTAAGTTCTAAGAAATCTTTAACAACTTTGTCTCTTTTTTCAGGATCTTCAATTTTTAGAAATGACGTTTTTGTTTTTTTATAAGAAATATAAAAAAACACAACATAAATCGTTATGTTGTGATGTACGTTTTATTTTAATACACTATTTTATGTTTGACATTTACATTTTTACTAAATCTGCTTTTGAGTATATTAATTGCTTCATCTCTTCCTTGTTTAATTAATGATTCTTTAGTTTGTTCATTAATTAATTCTTTTGAATTTGTTTTAATTTGCTCAAGCATAGCTTTAAATTTTTCAAGTTCACTAAGTATTAGTTTAACTTCAATGTCATCTATACTTCCATCTACTAAAGCTTTAGGAATATAGTCACTTATTGCATTTAGTTTTGAATCAGCAAGTACTTTAATCTTTTCATGCTTTTCTGTTTTATATTTAATTTTTTATTAACTTGCCCTCCTATTAATGATAAAACACTTGCTCCTAATGCTGCACCTTCACATGCAATAGCTACTGGTGCTGCAATTATTGTTGCTAAAAATCCAATTCCAATAGTTCCAAGTACCATAGTGCTTGCCAGTAATGAGTCATCAATTGCTGAAATTATTTTTTCAGCTCTATGAAATATCTATACTTTTTACTAAACACATTTCTCTTTTCTCTCTCACTCTCTATTTCCTTTTGAATCTCACTAATTGTGTTTAGGCGATATATATGTGTACTAATAATCTTATTTTCTTCATCAGGTGCACTTGGAAGATTTGGATATATTTTATTGAAAGTTTTATCATTTGCACTCTGTGTATTTGGTATATCTGAATAAATATTATTACACAACTTTTTGCAATTAAACTCCATTTTAATAAGCAAAAATAATTTTTTTTTTTTTAATTATTTTTTAAAAAATGTTTACAATAAATTCACAAAACATAAACTATCTCCTTTTTTAATCAATAGATCAGAATCAGAATTTATAACAACATTTATTATAATATCATCAACAGTTTCTGATATTACAGAGTTTTTTAAACTTAACATTTTTAATTTAAGTTTTTCTTTTAATGAAACTAACGCAACACCTTCATTAACTACTATACCAAACTTTAAAGGAATATATTGGTGTGATAGAGATTTTGTTGTAATGTCGTGTTGTGCATATGTTTCATATTTATTATCATTTATTAATACTGAAGGGTGCTCCAAATCTTTGTGTACTTTAGAATGAAGAAGTATTTTTAGAGGTTCATCTGGTATATATATTTGTTAATAAATTTGTGTACTGGCGGATTATTTCTTGGCATTTTTTCTTTATATTGCATTTAAAAAAAATATTTCGAGAAATCACAGAATCATATTCAAAAATGGAATATTAGCAAATGGTAAATTTGGTCCTAATAATAAGCCTGATCCTGTTGATATATATCCATTTCCATTACGTAAGTACAATCCATCACCTACAGAACTTCCTTTACTCCATGTTCTCAAATATAAACCATTTCCTGCAGCTGTCATTTTAACTCCTATTCCATTATTTTTTGAGTACACAACACCCCTTCCAGCAATTTTATCAACCATAGCTGATCCAGCTGCTGAACCTACTCCTGTTAATAAGCCTGTTGCAAGTGCTGGAGCAACGCTTGATAATAAAAATTTTCCGGCTGTACCAAGAAAAGGTAATAGTGCACCAATAAATCCTCCATCTATTTGAGAATTGTGTGCTAGTTGTGTTTTACTTAAAGTAATTATTAAGCTTTTACCTTTTTCATATGCTCTTTAAATTCTATTCAATTGGTAATCTGTTTCAGCTAATACATGCTCACCATTTAGATCTGAATGTGAGAACTTAATTCAAGCTCCATAACCATCTTCAATTGCTTTTTTAAGTTTTTCTAATTGCCCTTGCGAAACAAGGGCAATTAGAAAAACTTAAAAAAAATTTTATGTCATAAAAAAATTTTTTTTTAAAAATTATTTTATGACATAAAATAATTTTTAAAAAAATTACAAAAAAATTATTCTACTTCTTTTATATGAAATGAAATAGACAATTTTTCTCCCCGTAAATTCAAAAGATTTCCATCTTGATCAAGCAACTTATTTTCCACTCTTATTATTTTTTTTAGTATTACTGGTAAATAAATTAAGTTATACGGCTCTAGAACAATTTTATATCCAGGACCTACAGTTGGAAAAAATGAATATATAACGTTATCAGTTCCTCCATACATACCTATGTTCCTACATACGATGATCCTATTATATTACTTGTTACTCGTATACTATTAACATTTAATCTGTTTACTATATTAGTTGATATATTGTAGCCTGCTGAATATATTCCACTGTCAAAACCAAAAACAGTTCTAATTGAATTTGAAGTTGTAAAATCAACTTTATAACCAGCTGCAATAGTTTAAGCTGATCTTAATGTATTATTATTTCCTTCAATTGTAATATTTGCAACTTCTCCACTTGCATCACCGTTTCCTGTCATAATCAATTGGATATATTTATTTATATCATTAATTTCATAACATCCATCTGGAATGTTTATATCTTTCCAAGTTGATTCATTATTTGCGCAAAAATTGTTGTTTGAAGAATTAATATTAGGAAAATTGTAATATCTCTCTAAACTAACTAAAGCCATTTCATATTCTTTTTCTTCTCTAAGTTCAATAATAGGGGCAAACTTAGTTTTTAATATACTGCTATTTCCGCTCACTGATAAATATGCCATTTTTGTTTTTTTATATAGAAGAAAATATTTTTTTATATTTTTTTAAATTCACAAATTGGTATATAAAACTTATCTAATCCACTTCTATATTTTCCATACTCTCTTTTAGAAGACAGATCTATAATAACAAATCCACGAGGCTCTGACCTAGCTTTCTTACAAAAATTTCTAAACTCATTTTTTAACATATCACTTGAAACATGATCATTTTAAATGGGATTTAAATTCTTTGAATCTTGTGGAAATAAGCAAATAAAATTTTTATTTTCTCGTATAGTTTGCCTAGGTAACATAAAATAATTTTGTGCAAGATAGAAACAATCTGCATTACTATGTCTTCCTCTTATATAATATTTTTCACACTTATTTTGCTTTGTTAATTGTAAATCATCAAATATCATCAAATTATTCTTATGAATATCGAAATTTTCAGGATCAGGTACATCTTCTGCTGTTTCAAAAAACTTACACTCCATATCCGTTTTCTCATTTAAATTTTTTGAAATGTCTTCAATTATAAGCTCAGGGTTTGCATTTAATTTTTCTATTTTGTCTTGTAACTTAAATAGTTCAAGAATAATTTCTTTTGGTAATTTTTTTTCAACAGATTGTTTTAATATTTTGTATTCTGGTTGAAAAAGAGATTTTCCAAAAACTTGTAAATTATTATAGTCTAACCAACCTGGTCTCAAAAGTAAATTCAATAATAAAGTAGTTTTTTCGCAACCCGACTTTCCAACAATAATGCCTCTTATACTCTTAGGAAACAACTTGTTATTATTTCTCTTATTGTTATTCGCATTCCATGACAAATCTATAATATCCATTTTTATATAATTAAGATTTTCATTTTTATATATAAAAATGCTATAAATCTTTTTTTCTATATATAAAAATGTACTGCGTTAAATGTAGAAACAAAGCAAATACACTAAACTTGCAAAATATCGTGAGTAAAAACAATAGAAATATTTTTTTACTTGCGTATTTGCGGAAAAACAAAAACTCAATTTGTATCATCAAAAACAGGAGGAGATTTATTTATGAGTTCGATTAATTCAGCAACAAGTAAAATAAAACTACCATGGTCAAAGTTTCCAGGTGAAATGCATTTACCTGGAATGAACTTTGCAGGTCCTGGTACTAACTTAGATGAACGAGTAACTTCTACTGACGCATATAAGGAATGGAGTAAACCTATAGATAGTTGATAATGCAGCTTCCCATCACGATCTTGCTTATAAATACTTCGATGGCACGGCAAAAAGAAATTTAGCTGATTAAATTATGATCGAAGAAATGGATGCTATAAAAAATCCGACAATACGTGAAAGAATTGAACAAGGTATTATAAAACCAATTATATCATCTAAAGCAAAGTTTGGATTGGGTGTTGAAACTAAAACTACTCAAAAAAACTACCTACGATCAGTAAAAAAGACAAGGATAAAAAATTAATTCTTATGGATCCGAAGGATCTGAAATGGACTGACAAACTTGCAAACGAATTTCATAGACCAGTTGTAAAACATTTCAGAAAAAGAAAAGTTGTTGTAAATGGAATCGATGAAGTATGGGCTGCTGATTTAGTTGACATGAAATCTTTTTCCAAATTCAATGATGGTATAAAATACTTATTAATGTTGATAGATATTGTTTCAAAGTGGATTATTATCAATGGATTGTTCTATTGAAAAGTAAAACTGGAGTTGATGTTGCTAATGCTTTAAATAAAATCTTTAAAAAAAGAAGGTGTCAAAAAATGTGGGTAGATAAAGGCTTAGAATTTTATAATAAGCATGCTAAAGCGCTTGGTGTTGAGTTATATTCAACTGAAAATAAAGAAAAAAGTTGTGTAGTTGAATGCTGGAATGGAACAATGTAAGATAAAATGTTTAAGTACTTTTCAGCTAATTCTACTAGAAAATATATTAACGTTTTAGATGAAATGGTTAATAAATACAACAACACAAAGCATTCCTCATTTAAAATGACACCAGTTGAAGCTGTCGATAAAAAGAATGAAAGTATTTTTTGATTAAATCTAAATGGAAATGCACGATAAGAGTCTATAAAACCAAAGTTTTCAATTCATGATAGAGTTAGGATAACTAAAAAGAAGGAAGCATTTGAAAAAGAGTACACACCAAGATGGACTGAAGAAGTTTTTACTGTTTCACAGACTCAGTTCTCAGATCCACCAACGTATAAAATAACTGACGATAGTTGTTAAATTATCGTCAGTTATTTTAGTAGATAAATTGTTTGTTGTAAAGATGTTAAAAAAAGCTCATAATTTAAAAAGCGTTAAGTTCCAAAGAATCAAAATAAAAAAAATAGAGCTAAGAGTACAATTAAGGAAACTAGATCCTTAATTGTACTATTGTAATTCAATATTGTACCACTTTCTTGATTTCAAATACTTTACAACTTCGCAAATATTTTATGATTTCAGATTTAAGGGATTAAAAGAACTGATTAAAACGAATGGTTTTTGTAAAATCAGCCATTGGAAATATTCTGATATAACATGACATAACACCTAACTGCCCATAATCTAAAAAAATGAAGTTTTTTATTTAGTAAACTCTACGCAACTTGAATTTTTTTTTCTTCTTGAAAATGCCAAAAACAGGTATCCCCAAATATGGTACAATTACTATTTAAATTGTATGCATACCAATGGGCTAGCAAGGATTAGAATAGAGGAGGAAGGCTGGTATTAAAGATAGTTATACTAAATAATGTAAAATAATATATACTATACTGTTTTAAAAACAATTATACTAAATAATGCAAAGTAAAGTACATAAAAACTTTATTTTTTTGGCAATAGTTGCGGATATGTTGTTTCTGTTTTTGATTAACACCTGCACAGTCAACATGACACCAGCCTTGACAAGCAAGACATTTTATCATATTCTCTTCTATATTTTTTTCACTAAGGTAACAAAACCAGCTTTCACTATGAAGAGATGTATTTACATGCTTGAACCTTTTTACAGCATTCCGGCCCTGTTCTATCTTTTTAGTTGATATTGATAAAACTGAGCTAGAGAGTGCATCTTGAGGAGTATCTTGAGCTAGAGAGTGCATCTTGAGGAGTATCTTGAGCTAGAGAGTGCATCTTGAGGAGTATCTTGAGCTAGAGAGTGCATCTTGAGGAGTATCTTGAGCTAGAGAGTGCATCTTGAGGAGTATCTTGAGCTAGAGAGTGCATCTTGAGGAGTATCTTGAGCTAGAGAGTGTACCTTTATAAGGACTACTTGTCAATACAAGAGTAGTATTGGAATTTTTCTTTTTTTATTTAAGTGGTGAAGTTCGTATTGGAAGTATTGATATTTCTTTAATTAGAATCTCAAAATTAGAAAAATATGTTAACATAAAAAAAAAAGGTAAAAATTGTTAAATTTGAATAACCAACTACAACTGGATAATTTTAATTAAAACAATTTGTATATAAAGCTCGAAAATTACTACTTACTGTTTGAAAAGATTGTTGCTTATTTGAACTCAACTCTGAGTAATTTGGAATGTGTCAAGTCTTCTTCCTGAAACACTGAGTTGTCTACTGGCCATATCCCAGTGTCTTTAAATCCATTAATAGCTATTTCCATACCAACGACATTTGCATAAGTCGCTCCAAAAAGTTGAGACACTTGAAATTAAGTAGTACATCTGCCTGAATAGCTTCGCATCCATTTATCACAGGCAATGTTATATTTAGAATTCAAAGCTTTGAAAAACGATTTATCTAAAGGTTGTAGCCTATGAGTAGTTTGTGATGGCAAAGATAGCATTACTATTCCATAATCTCGAGCTAAAACTAATGCTTCTAGATTTTTATATGTGTTGAATGACCATCAAGGATAAAAAGTATTCTTTTTTTATGAATGTTCTGTTAAAAGTTTAAGACAAAGATAGTTTATAAAATGCCTAATCCACAAAGTAAACAAATCTGTGGCTATCCAACCACTATCAGAACATCCAAAAATTGTCAATGGTGGTGCTTCATTTTTGAGCTCATATTTGAATCTCTAGCGTTTAAAAATTAGCATAGGAGGTACGAAAGATCCAGCAGCATTCATGTAACATACTCCGGAGGTCTTTTTCAATCCCGGGATTCCGGGATTAAAAAACATCAATCCCGAGATTAAGAAACAGATACAACATCTATATAGTATTAAGTAGATTAACAACAATTTATTTAACTAAAAATATATTTATTTAATGAATTTATTTAATTTAACATGTTAATTAACTTTCACATGTTAATTAATGTTAAAAAATTATGTTAGAAATAAGGAGATATATTATGTTTTTTGAGCTTCAAAATGCGACTTTAGGAAGTATAACGCGTTCAAAGTTGAAAATGTAAGACCTAAAATTGATAATGATCCGAGAATGAGGACATTGAGGAAGACTTGTTGGACTGCAAATCTTCCTCATTGAGGAAGATTTGCAGTCCCACAAATCTTCCTCAATGTCCTCATTCTCGGATGAATCACTGTCAGAAAATTCATTGTTAAAATCTGGCTAATTCGCATCAAATTCTCTTTTTTTATAAAGAACATCAATTACAGCAAGTTGTAGGGTAAGGTTGCTAATATTGTACCGATGCCTATATTGTACTTTTAACATAACTCGTTATTTTTACAACCCATTAAAAAATTTTAATTTTTTTTTTATCTTTGCTGAATAAAATTAAGGAGACAACTGTTTTTTTTTGTCATCAAACTGCATTAAGGCCAGATTAAGCTCTTGTTGGTTTGTTATTGGAGATTTCGTATTTTAGGGATCTATGGCTAAGCGTACTTCATTAAAGAAAGTAGAAGATATGATTTGTTTAGTGTATTTATGTTAAAGCATAACTTTTCTAAATTCAAAATAACTACCTAGAATTTAAAATACCTTATTATTAGTTGTAAAACTTTTTAATTAACCGAATGTCAGATTAGTTGCGTAAATTGTACCGTAAGGCAGATCCTAAATTGTACCGACGCTACCATTTTGACCGCTAAAAAACACGTGTAAAGTTTATCAAATTCCCTTTAACAAAAAATAAAATTTGAAATGTCTAAACAGAGATAAGGATCATGGAGAGAAGAGGAGATGGAAAAAGGTAATTTTGCCTATCGTAATAGCGATATCGGATTAAATGCCATTTGTTTAAAATGTGGAATTCCTAAACCAACCTTTAAAAAGCATGTGGAACATAAACATGTATATGCAAATGACTCAACTAAGCATTTTGGTAGGTGTAGTAATTTACGTCCTGAAATTGAGAAAGAGTTAGTTGAACATGTCTTGAAACTCGAATCGTGTATATTTGGAATTAAAACTAAACACCTAACAGATTGGCATTTGAAATTGCTAAGAAGAATAAAACATCTCATCAGTTCAACAAAGAGTTAGGCGTGGCTGGAAAGAAGTGGTATTACCAATTCATGAAACGTCACCCCTGCTTCAGTTTGAGGTTACTTGAATCAACATCTATGGCAAGAGCCACCAATTTCCGTAGAGAAAAAGTTGAACTATTTTTCAATAAACTTACAGAACTTGTTGATAATAACAATATTACTGCTGGTTTGATCTACAACGTAGATCAAACTGAAATAAGTACAATTCAAAAACCAATGAAAAATTTTAGCTCTGAAAGGAAACATCAGGTAGGAGGTATAATAAGTAGTGAAAGAGGTTCAAATACCACAGGAGAATGTTGCATAAATGCTGCTGGATCAAAAAGAGGTTCAAATACCACCGGGATTGCAATCCCTATATAAAACGAATATTTTCCCAATTATAATCAAATATAAGCAAGTAAAAGAGATAAAACAAAAAAAGTATAAAACAAATAATTTCAATTAAAGGGTATAAATTATAATTAAACTCAAACTGAAGTATAAAACGAAAAGCTCTACTAAAACGATTTATATTTTTAGAAAACAAATAACTCCACTAAAACGGCATAGATCATAATCGTTTATAAAATAATCATAAAGCGAATAGCTCCATTTATACGGTATAAATTATTATTAAATATAGATTAAATATAAACAAGTACTTCCCCTAAAGGGTATATATTATGATTTAATTTAAACTCAGATAGTTTAAATACCATAATATAAATAAATGTAATATAAACTAATAATATTTTATTAATAAATTAATAAGTGAATAGTTTCAATAAAGCAGTATTAGCAAAAATTAGATATAAACTTTGTATAAATTGAATATCTCCGCCAAAATGGTATATATTTTATTTGGCATGATGTGTTCCAAATAGTGTCTAAACTTATGCCCTATTTGCGAACATTAATAAGCACATTTTTATTAACTAAAAACGTCTTCTCTTAACCAAAAAAAAAAATAGTGTTATGTGAGTAACATAATATCTTAAGGAAAAAAATATAACAAAGTGGTTATGTCCTAGAAATGTCAATTTTTAAAAGCAACTAAATAAATAAATAAATCAAGAACGTTTAATTGCGCATAGATTTAAGTGAGTGAATATCCCTTTAATAGATGACAATGAAAACGTCCGTTCATTTAATGCGGCTTTTATAAGCATAAAAGTTTGTACCAAATTATCTATTGTTTGAATATTAAAATACTGAACATTAAATAATATTTTCAGTACTGAATTATCGTAAATCAAAATCATCAAATACTAGTTTCAGTACTGAAGTATTAGTTAGCATTCATAACGTTTTTGTATTAAAGATTCTGGTGAATAGTTTAATCATAATTTTTTTATTAAATCAATTTAAATAGTAAGTTTAGAAAAACAAACATTTAAGACAAAATAAGTTTATATTAACTTAATTTTTGCAATCGATATGTTTTTTCTACTTGCTTTATTTAGTTTTGCTTTATGCCAAAAATGCACAAAAAATAAAATTGGAGAATCGGATGGTGGAAAATTTCTAATTGTTGGCTTGTTTCCTATGAATTGCTCTTCACCAAATGAAATAGACAACAGGACTATTGCTTGGATGGAAGCTATGAAATATACAATAGAGGAGGCAAATAAATTATTTAATAAGAGTTTACTTGATTACGTAATTTATGATACTTATGATCCTACAAATATGGATATGACGTCCCTTGCTTTATTAGATTCATTCAAATTTTATAATGAAAGTTCTTGTAGCATTTTTGACATTTGCAGGGATTTAAACGGCCAATTGAATCAAAATCAAGTGAAAAATATTTTGGGTTTTGTAGGTCCAGCTGAATCATCTACTTCTATATACGTTCATGAACTAACATCAGTTTATAAGCACATTCCCATTATTAGTTACGCAGCGGTGAGTTTAGAATTAAATGACAAAAAGTTATATCCTAACTTTTTTCGAACGGTTCCTACTGATGACTTTCAAGCTGAATTTATAAAAAAAGTTTTACAAAAATACAACTGGAGATATATTTCAGTAATAGCAGTAGATAGCTCATATGGGAGAGCTGGGCTTGAAATTTTAAAACAGAACTATGAAAGAGATGATATTTGCATAAATGTTTTGGAAATATTGCAGCAAGCATACGACCCACAAAAGTATTCCGAAATTGCAACACAACTAAACACAAGCCAAGCAAATGTAATAGTATTTTGGGGGCAATTTAAACCATTATTTAACTTTTTACAGGAAGCATTAAAGTTAAACTTATCAGACCGCATATGGATTATAAGTAAAGCAGTTGGTAAAAACTCTTTTTTTCTTAACTTCAAAAATACCCTTAATAATAAGCTTCTGTTTATCAGTTATACAGCTGGAGAAGATCAGACATTTAAAAATTACTTTTATAGCCTAACTTATGAAAATTCTAGTGAATGGCTGAAAGTAATTTTTGAACGAAGCAGATTTGGCAACAATTCAAATGTAAATGTTAAGGAAATCAAAGAAGTATTCGATTTAAGTGGTGTGTTGGTTGTTCAAAACGCTGTAAAAGTTTTCATTGAAGCCTTTTGCGAATATCAAGGATATTCGTGCAATAGTTCAGCTCCAACAGAGCTTCATGACATTAATGACAAATTCAAGTTTATACAAATAATCAAAAATATTTCATTTTATACATTAAATAGTTCCAAACCTTTACAATTTAATTCAAACCAAAGTTTTGATCCTATTTATTTTGAACTTTATACATACAATGAATCAGAATTTTTATTGGTTGATAGATGGTCATACAATGCAACATGTCTAGATACCATTAATAACACAAAATTTGAACTTTTAAAAAAAATATCTGTTTGTTCCAGTCCTTGCCAACAAGGATATGGTAAAATAATACCACAAGTACAAAAATGTTGTTGGAGTTGCTATCCTTGTTCATTTGACCATATAGTTGTCAATGAAAGCTGTACTAAATGTGAAAAAAACTTACTCGCCAATCATAATAAAACAAAATGCGTTGAGCCCATAACTATCTATTGGAGTTTTAATGATAGTCGGAAATCTCTAAACCCATCTTTAATTTTGTTATCTTCTGGTTTTGGCATACTGACATCAATATTTTTTATATATACATTTATCAGAAAGAAATCAACACCAATTGTCCGTTCGTCATGCTATGAATTGTCATTAGTGCAAATGATTATGCATCTTATATGGTTTGTTTTACCGTTTTTAACATTTGAAGAAGAAGCTTATTTAAAATGTGCTATTAGGATATATTGCAGTAGCTTATTGCACGTTTCTATAGTTACTATTTTATTAGTTAAAACAACTCGCCTTGTTACAATTTTTGGATTTTGTAATGATTGCAGACATTTTAAAATAGAAATGATTTATTTAAGATCTAAAATCGCTATAATTCTTATATTGTTTCCTTGTATTTTTACAGCTTTAATATTTGTTGTTCATAATAGCAAATTTAAAGTTAACGTGAGTGATGAACCGGATGATGAACAGGATAATGAACTGGTTATTGTGCAGAGGTATTGTGATTCAACCAGCTTTTTGATAATTTATTTATGCTTTGTGTTAATTTTATCGTTTTTATGCGGCATTCAATCGTTTAAAGCTCGAAATCTTCCAAAAACATACAATGAAAACAAAAATATAGCCTATTCTTTATTTTTGTCAAACGTAATTTTGTGTGTGACTGTCGGACTTGTTAGTAGTAATCTGAGTATTGAAAATAAAAAGCTTTTGCTTTGCTTATTATCAAATGCTTTGAACTTTCTTCAGATGAATTTTATGTTTTTCAACAAAGTAAAAATTATATGGCTGAACCCCAAAAAAAATACGCATAAAGCTTTTAAACAAATTAGTTTCAAATATGAAATTAAAAGATTAAGGATCAAAGGTCATGAAACAAATAATTACCTTCCCAAAAATACACATGGAGCCTTTAAACGAATTAGTTTTAAAAATGAGCTTGAAAGATCGGTTATCAAAGATAATGAAACAAACAAATACCCCCCAAAAAAAACACATGAAGTTTTTAAACGGATTAGTTTCAAAAAAGAACTTGAAAGATCAAGGATCAAAGATCTTGAAAAAAATAATCACTCCCAAAAAAATATACATGAAGCCCTTAAACGACTTTGTTTTATAAATGAATTTAAAACATCAAGTACCAAAGATCATGAAACAAACAAATACCCCCAAAAAAATACACAGGAAGTTTTTAAACAAATTAGTTTCAAAAATGAACTTGAAAGAACAAGAATCAAAGATCATGAAATATCAAGGTCAAATCAAAGCTTTGTAAATTCTCCTGAAACTGTAGATGAGGTGTTTTTATATTAAAAAAAAAAAAAATTCAAATTTCAAAATTTGACTTTTTCAATACAAAAAGCAACAAGCGTTTATTATCAACATTAATATATAAATAATAGTAAATAAATAATAATAAATAAACAGCTTTTAAATTACCCGTGGCTCATAAAAATCTTTCTTTATTAGTCAACTCATATCATATTCTTTAAGTTTCAAAATGTTTCAATTTTTATTACAATTTTGCAGGCTACCATGTAACTTTGTGTGCACATACGTGTTACAAGCAAATTTTTTTGTTGATATGAGATCTTTGTGTCACTTAATTTTCATTTTGCGTTTCAGGTGGTATGACGTAACTGTTCCCCATAGGAACTAAATAAAAATTAGGCAAATTAAATTTTTTCACACCAATCGGAAGAGAACAAGTCAGGTATTCAAAATAATGTAAAAAAACTTATGTTGAAACTTTTTACTTCAAGAGATACATGGGTAAATAGATTTTTATTAAACTGGGAGTAAAAGCGTTTATCATTTGCTTTGTAACTTACGTCAAATTTAAAATAACGTCTTAAACACTAATTGTGCGTTTTTATTTACAAAATAATCCATTTAATGATAATTTTTACAAAGTTTATATTATGGAAAAAAAAAATTAGAAAAAACTTAATTTTTCCCCGGAAATATTTCCTTAAATCTATTAGGACAAAGCTATGTATTTTAAAGCTTTACAAGTATCAAATGTTTTGCTATTGTTATTTAATTTTTGCATACTTTTACCTTTAAGAATGAAATTATTTGAATGCTTTGATATTGTTTTCCATTCTTAAAAAAGTTTATATGCTGTAATAATTCAACTTGGAAAATAGGAAGAAATAATTTTAGATTGTTTAGATTAAAATAATGTTAGATACAGGAAATGATTACAAAGTGAGGATCAGCTCTATGTATTATATTAGCATAAGCCAGTGATAACAGCTCGAGGCGCTCAAAGAGTTGAAATGAATTTCAAAATGATTATTAAAACTTAACTAGATGTCATGACCCGTAAAATTCGGGTCTTGGGAATCAACACCGACCTTTTCTATACTTAATCCTTACTTCAATATTTTTCAGTTAGAGGTAGAAAAACAAGGTATAAAAATAGAAAAACTATATTCATTATTTACATTTTAAGAGAGATTACCCCACAATTTAAATATAGACAATAGAAGAAAACTTTTTAAGTAATCTAACATACAATATAATGAAAACAAAAAATTTACATTTTTTTTTTTTGGTCAACGATTGTTGCATATAACCCAAAAAAAACCCAAAATAAGCAGGAAATATGATTGCGCCGAATAAGATTCAGCAAAAACTTTTAAAAAAGGCAAAGTGAAACTTTGGTATTTCATTTAGAATAGGCGCATGAGTATTTTCAATGGAACAGATTTGAAAAAAAAAATCTAAGGACCACTGATCTCAAAATATAATCAAAATATAGTTATATTTTGAGATCAGTGCTAAGGACATGTCCGCCAAATATGGTATTTTAAAAAAAGGTCAATTTTTGAAAAGGTAAAACAGCCATACTAGTTTTTTTCTTGAGATATTAAAATTCTGCTACATTTAAAACTCAGATCTTATTAAAAGGAAGATATGCTAAAAATTTGAGACAAAAAGCTTAAGCATTCATCTCCCTAAAAGCTATAAAAAAAAAAAATTCTATTATAAATAATTTTAAAAAACTTTAAACGTTTCGGTATACGTTGCTAATTATCAAAGGATTAAATATTAGTACCAGTCTAAATAATATTTAGAATACCTGCTTGAAATGAGTTAATTAATTACCATCGATATAAAAAAGTTTCAAAAACATGTGATGATTTAAATAAGTGGAACAACATACCATGTACCATGACCCGTATAATACTGGTCATGGTAAGTCTATTCCACACCGACCATTTTAATAACTTCGCTTTATTTCAATCATTAAAAAAGAGAAAAATCTTTGTTTTGAGTTATCGATTAATGTTCAATACTTCATAACTACAACTTTTATATAAAAAAAATAAAACAAAAAGGCGTTATTTTTTTTCAAAATTTTCAAAGTTTGGGTGAATTCTCATGACTTTTTAACGATGAAAACGAATTCTTCCAGTTTCTAAATCCATGCGTTGCTAGGGCAAACTGAGAAACTCTAAACAGCTTGCACACAAAGCAAAACACAATATATTAACCATTCTCGTTTAATTTCTTCACCATTGACTTTTTTTGCCAGTGAAAAGGTTTTTTGAGCAATAGCGATCGTTTTCTGCATACAACGTTTTTGAAGCCAAAAATGTGTCATTTATATTCTGACAGACTTCAGGCCCCTTTTGAATCCATAATTCAACATCCTCTTTAGACAAATCAGCCCATAGTCCGGCATCACTCTGTCTATTAATTTGAGCACTCAGATCATTTAAAGTTATTACACTTATTGGAGATGATTCACAACAAGCTAGAGTTGATGTTTCAGTGGTTGCTGACAAATTATTTATTTCCAATCCAGTAGCATTTTCATTTACTTTAATGAAAAACTGATCAAGCTTTGGTAATTTTTTGACTTCCGCATCTTTTTCAGATTTTTTCTTACGTTTTTGAGCTCCGCTTTCATATGTTCTCTTCATTTTTTAGTTTTTTCTAAAATAAAGGAAAAAGTTAAATATTCTTATATTTCTTTGCTGAAATGAATGAAATAATTCACTAATTAAATTCTTACATTTTTTTATTGAATTGTACTATCAGTAAAAAATCATTTTTAATCTAAGTTTCTAGTTTATTCTGTAAAAATAGAATTCTTATAAAATAAAAACTAGAATAAAATTTCTATTTGAAAATTTGATTATACCCTAGATTATAATTTCACAAATTATGAATAAACAAGAAAGGGGTGTATGTTTTCACTAAAAAAATACTAAAGTAATTTTTAAGAGATGGCGCCCGTAGAAAAAACATGTTTTTCAAATTAATAATTTGAAATTATGAACGCTTATGTGCAAACTCACAATATAAAAAGTTCAATTTTTTTTCAATACAATTGTTGATTTTTTATCAAAAGTTTTCAATTCAAATATTTATTTGTTTTGGAATTGGATCTCCTGATGCTTGGGGGCCCCCAAAATCTTGGGCCCTAGGCAGTGCCTAGTCTGCCTATAAGTAAATTCGGGCCGTAAAATTTTATTCAGCAACTTTTATAAACTTATCTTAGTTCTTCAAATGCGGGTTTTATATTTACATTTTATATTTGTTTACATTTTTGCAATTAAAGAGGTTTTTTCCAAAAGAATCAAAGTCTGATTTTACTGAAGTTGAGTTTTAGTAACTTTAAATTAAATCAGGAAAAACAGGTAGTAGATTAGGGAAAAATCTGGGAAATCCACTTTAAAATATTGGCAGACACCCGGTAACATGTAAACTTCAAGTTATGTAAATTATTAAAAGTTATATCAAATTTTACATATATACTTTTACTGAAAAATTTTATTGCGGCAATATCTCCTTAAATTTGATTTTTAGCATTTATATGCCGTATTATAAAGGTTAATAAATAAGTCTTTTGTTTAATAAACAATGTTAAAAGATGTTATTATAGCATGCCAAAGTGGTTGAAGTGCTTCGTGTGGGATCTAATCCTTTTGTTTACATTCATTATTTTTTAAAAACTTTTTCCAATTTTCCAGAATACAAAGTAAAACATTTTTAAAGGCCTATAGATATTATATGCATTACATATATAAAGATATTATAATATAATATACTATAATAAACGAAAGGGAGAGAATTTTTTAAAAAGCTTTTTTAAAATTTCTAAAATTATTAAAAAGCTTTGAAATTTTCTTTAAACATTATTACACCGTTAAAAATTTGTTGAGCATGATAGAGATACGTAAGTTATTAATGTGCTTAGTAATTGGTTAAGTTTGCGCATTTAAGAGGCAACTTTCTTTCCTATAGAAAAAGATTTTACTATCAAACTTGATTTTTTTTTAAAATTAATGGGGCAAGAGTCCTAATAAGCTGCAGATCTGAAAAATAAATTAATAAAAACTTATTAAAGAAAAAAATAACCCCGTCCAAGCTGTTTAGAGTTGTGTGCAAGCTGTTTAGAGCTGTAAAAATAATTATAGTGTAAAAGTTCAGCTGGACTCTGAAATCAGAAAGGAACGAAATTACTGGCGACAAGTTTTGAAACGAGTAGTAGCAGTGATTTGTACTTTAATAGAAAAAAACTTGGCTTTCAGAGGATCCAACGAAAGTTTCGGCATAGAATCCAATGGCAATCATATAGGATTACTGGAGCTTATTTCGAAGTTTGACCCTTTTCTATCTGAAAATGTGGAAAATTATGGAATGTTGGATCTGGAAAAACTAATTATTTGTCAAAGACTGTTTGTGACAAACTCGTTGCAATGATGGCCAAGAAAATTTTACAGTCGATTATCAACGAAGTAAAAAATTCATAATACTTCACAAAAGATCAGCTTTGCATTATCTTGAGATATGTTGATGATACAACATTTGAAACAATTGAAAGATTTATCAATTTTGTGCAAGTTGAGGATCACTCGGGTGAGAAATTAGCTGAAGTAATCATCAATTTTTTGGATTCAACTCTCAGCTCGGACATATCCAACTGTAGATCACAATCATATGACAACGCGCCAAACATGTGTGGAAAATATAAAGGTATGAAGACGAAAATTTTGAATATCAATAAGTCGGCCACCATTTTACCATGTGCTGGACATTTATTGAATTTAGTTGGTTCATATGGTGTTGATTGTTGTATAGAGTCAATTCATTTTTTCTGAATAGTTCAACAAATGTATAACTTTTTTTCATCATCAACCAAACGATGGGCTGTTCTAGAGAAATTTTCGGATAGGTTTGTTAAATCTTTGTCTAAAACCCGATGGAGTGCTCGTGCAAACTCTGTGAATACAATATATCGTAACTACAAAGACATAGAAGATTTTTTGAATGAAATTGCGGAAGATTTAAGTTTTGACTCGGATTCGAGAGCGGAGGCACGAAATCTGATTGGAAAGATGGACGAATTTGCATTTGCATTACTAAAAGTTTTTTGGAAGACCGTCCTGAGTCGAATAAATTTAGTTTCAAAATGTCTACAAGATTCAAAAATTACCCTAGACACTTGTTCGAATTTATACTCACCTCTTGGTGATTTTTTTGATAAATTAGTTGGCGATTATAATGTCATTGAAGCAGAAGCGAAAAAGTTGCTTCCAGACACCGACTACACAATCAAAAGGCAACAAACAAACAAAAGATTTCCTGATGATTCTCAATCACCACAAACCAAATTGACTCCTAAAGAAGCATTTCAAACAAATATATTTGAGAAAAGTTTGAAAATACTCAGTGTAAACTTAAAAGAACGGGCTAAAGCTTATCAGGATATTTTCGCACTATTTGGATTTTTGACAAATTTAAACATATCACATGAGCATTTAAAAACTAACGTCCAAAAAATTGTGGAGCAATACAGTAAAGACATTGATGAAGCTTTGTATAATGAACAAATTCATTTACATAATTATATTAAGTTAACCTGCAAAAGTGAAGATTTACCTATAAGTCATTTATCATCATATAAAATTATTAAAGAAAAAAATTGTAAATTGTGTTTCCGAATTGCGAAACAATTTTAAGAATCTATTTATGTTTGATGCTCACTAACTGTTCTGGAGAGCGAAGTTTTTCAAAGTTAAGACTTACGAAAAATTATTTAAGATCAACTATGATACAAAATGCATTAAATAGTTTTTCATTGCTATCAAATAATGTAGATTTGATGAAAAAAATTGATTTCGACAAATTGAATGAAGAATTTGCTAAGGAAAAGTGTAGAAAAAAGTTAATGTAAAATTTGAAAATAAAACATATTTTCACATACCGAAGTCCTTTTTTTAAATTTGATTGAGCGTCAATATTTGAAGTTGCTTTTAAAAGTACATTCTTGATTCTTGAATAAAGGATTAATATATCATTTTAGGGGCCCCAAAATTTGAATCTGCCTAGGGCCCCAAATGGGTTAAATCCGGGCCTGTACGTGTACAATATAAAACTTACTTAAACTACGTAGGTTTGGTTAAGGGTCATTTTCCCTGATTTCTCTAAAATTGAACCTAATTTCTCTGATTATAACCTAATTTTTATCCAGATTTTTGAACTCCCTGATTTGACAGACACCTTATGTTAGATATTTGCATAGAGTATTTTTCACATAAATAAAATAAGAACCATTACGGATTGCGGTTTCAAAAAATGTCTAATAGCTTTGTAAAAGTAAAGTTAGTTTCTGTTACAAATTTACTAACAAATTAACAAAACATAACAGTTTCAATAGTTTTAAATTGCATGTTTATATTGAACAAACACCTCATATGATTAATCTAAAAGAAGTAACCGAATTAAAAAAAATGAAAAATACACTACATGTATTAACTGGAAATCAATTTATTTATACATAATAACAAAACAAAATATATAAAGAAAAGTATATACTTACAAAAAAAATTAACATTGAAAACTAAATTAGCATTATCAATTAACAATTGTTAGATTAACCAACTACATAAGTAGTAATTATAGATAGAGCGTTTTTTTATCCACCACTCTCTCTCCTCATACTTTACTTTCTACAAGATCCATACTCTATATTAAAAAAAAAAAAAAAATTTGTATATATATATATATATAAAGGGGGAGGAGGTGCTTTTGCCCTAAGTTTAAGCCCACACATTATGAGATGTGGGCCCTCTATTTGTTCTAAATGCTGAAAAAGCATTGCAAGATATGTCTAAAATGAAAAAAAAAAAAAAAATAATGACATGATAAAAGTAAATTTATAAAAGATTAACACTGCAAACCAATTTACCTGTTGATGTTTTTCATTGTTAAAAAGAGCATTGTTAAAAATAATCAAAATCTGTAAGAAAAGAAAAAATTTATTTTATTCATAAAAATAAATATTGCAAAGACAAAATAGCTATCACACAAAATGACAAAATATGGGTGCAAAAAAATATTGTAATTCGACCAGAACATAAAATTATTCTTACCTTGATTGAAAAAAACTAATTTCTTTTTTAAACTATTAGCTAATAATCAACATAGTAAATTTAGAATAATTAGAGTTTACTAAGTTAAAACCATATTTTACCAGTAGACAAAGTAAACATTTAATATTCGGTAGAGCACAAAAAACTGAAGAAATAGATTAACAACTAAACTAAAAATGTTTTAATACATGATATTTGCAGTTAAAAATAAAAAAAAACTCACGAGATAATAAAAGTAAAGTTATAAAAACAAACAAAAAATAAAAAAAAGAATTTAGTAAAGTGTTAATTTTTTTAAAGTATGATCCTTTTAATTTAAAACAATAATGTTTTCTTAAACAGATAAGGACATATCAATAAAGAATATAAACAGTAAAAAATTGATTTTTAAGTTCTTTGATATTGTAAGTACTTAATAGACCTATGAATACTTATGAATATCTAATTCAGTGATAACTGGTGATTATTATGAAAATTATTAACTGCATTTTAAAGTATTCACAAAGTTTTAAATGACACTATATTATTTTAACACAGAGAATCATTAACACTGTCACAGAATTTCTCGAACCATTTTAATACTTTGCATGCGCTGCTCCCAGCGCATGCAAAATTCAAGTTAGCATGCAGACTTGAATTTTGATGGTGTTTAGTGTAAAAACTAAATGTACAACTTTTCAACAAACTTTTTCGCAAACATAATTTAATACAAATTTAAATTAATATTAAAAGAAAAAAAAAAGGTATTTTTAAACAAATCTATTTATTTACAGGCATAATTTAAAAAATAGGTCAATAAAAATATACACGTTACACTAAAAACATTTAAATACCTCTTCTATTAGTAGATGTAGTTAAGCATTTTCCACTGTCTACTCTAACTTCTCAAACTTCGCTTTTAGTAAGAGTAATCCCTTTCCTTTATATAAATTGAGGAGAAATCTTATTGCCTATTTTAGATATAGAGGACTTTTTTTAGAATTTGACGATTGTGCTTCTCCACTATGAAACCCATGTCATTGGCCATGACAGAAAAATACAAACTGCAACTTCACAACAACTTAAACAATAAAACACATTTTATTTAAAAAACCTATAAATAAATGTATAACTTCATTACATTAAGATAAATACAAACTTTAAAACTGAAGATAATGATAAATTAGAATTTAAAACTTACAATATGTGATAAGCTATCGCACTAAAATTAAAAAAACAATCAAACATTGTTATTCATTTTTAAACATTCTGTACAAAAAATTTTGTTGAATTAGAAACTAAAAAAAAAAGCTAACGCAAATTTTTTAAGAAGTAAATTTGAAAGATGCTTTAAAAGTAAATTTAACTTTATAAAATCTAACCTGAATATTACCACCAGACAATAACACTGTACTAATAGTTAGATTCATATAAAACATGATTGAATATCTAACAAAAACAAAAGCAATAAAAATTAAAAAACAACTTGCTTATATCTAAAAAAGGACATCTTCAGCTTCTATAAAGTTAACAGCTTGTCGAGAAACAATTTTAACACATCATCTACAAAACAGAACATGTTTCATTAACTAAAACATTAAAAATTTTAGAAACTTTAAAATAATTGGTTTAAAAATTACAAAATTTACTTACAATTTATAAATAAAAGTATATTCAATAGTTATAATTTTAATAAAATTGCTAGAGTCCACGTTCAACGTCGTTTCACTTTCGGTTTTAAAGTAGTTTTAATTAGTTACTAGGCTTTTCTGAATTTGAAAGAGCGCTTTTTCGAAATGCATGCGGTCATCGGAGGAAGATCTATTAAGCAAGTTAAAACTTTTTACCTTTTGGAATTTAGTTATTATTTATTAGTTTATAAATATTGCATAAAGAATCATATTAAGATAAGTAATCATCATGAAGATCATATTATAATTGAAGTAAGTATAGAAAATAGTTTAGCAATTTATACATAACATTATTAGATATAAAGTAGAAAGGATCACTCTTTTTAATTTTTTATACCGTTTACATTTTGTTTGTTTTAGCCTTTCTTTTAGCTTTATTTTTTTTTTGCAGTTTTATTTTGATTAATATTTGTTTTATATTTTAAAAGGGAAATAAGAGCATGGATGAGGCCTAATTATTTTTATGCATTTTTTATGCAACAAAAAAGTTATACTAATGCTATTTCCATAAAATTGGTTATTACTACTTTGAAATTTCCGTTATGCTATTAACTATTTTTGTTCTTTTTTAGAATAACAAATTAGAATTTTGTGGCAACGCTGTCATGTTATTGTATTTAAAGGAGTAATCCCATGTCAATTCATACAGGCCAAGTCACCATATGTCTCAGATTTGGCTGATTTTTATTCACTTGAGAGTACTCAGTAAAACAAGAATTTCTTAAAAATTTTAGCTTCTGTCTCTAAGATAATCCTGAAATATGATCATTTTACTTTTAACAGATCTTAGCCAGACCCCTCTTGTCCCCTCAGAATTGTGATCTTTGTTTAAAGATTCCAAGTCACATAGCTATAAAAATATTTGATATTTTTACTTAAAATTTTGTACCTGGCTATTTTCAGGGGTGAAGAATCCAATAAAATAATCAGAAATGTAAAAAATTATTATAAAGTAGCTGTAATTATCAATTTAATAAATTTAGGCAATTTTTCATATACATGATTTTGATGCTCAAGAAACCCATGTGATCTTGATGATATCAAAAATTACTCGTCAAACAAAAAAATTACTTGTCATTTTATATTCAATAATCTTTCAGAAAACATAAGGAATTTGATCTGCAAGCAGGTGGATTTCCATATATGGATAACTGGGCATCTAGCGGAATCTTGCAATACATTTTTTACTACCTTTCAGATTAGCTGGAGCTCTGAAACTTTCGGCATTTTTGTAGTGCCCATAAACGTGCATTTTAAAATTATGGGGCTGGGGCATGTGCGCCACTTTTTTGAGCGGAATCTTGAGATGGGTTTTTTACTACCTTCCAGACAAGCTTGAACTCTGAAACGGGGCTGGGACACCGGGGGCCATACCCCACTTAATTTTTCAAAAAAAAATTTTTAACAAAGTTTAAATAACTTTGAAAACATTGTCTACAAATTTTTTTTTGATTTATACTTTTTCCATTTAGCTTTTGATCATTCCATATTCAATGATTTTACTTATAATATCTGAAGAAAGTTTATATTTTTTAGAATTTTGATTTGCAAGTAGATGTATGAAAAACAGTCATCCATCTAAAATAATGATTTTCAAAGAATTTTACATTGTATAATTTAAAACTTTTTAAATTGAAAAAAGTTTTTATACTTTAATGCTAAAATGTTAACTGCAAGTTGTTTAATTAAATAAAATCCAAAGATAAAAAAAACATCCAGTCGTAACATTACGTCAATAAAAAAAAAATTACTTTTTAAAATTATTATTTTAATTGATATTTGCTAATTATAAAATGTTAAATGTTTTTTTGTTACTTTTATCAAGGTTGGTTTTACAGTAAGAATACATGTGAATTTGGAAAACTGTTAAATGATACTTGTTATAATCTGATTTATTGTTGAAAGATTGATTTAAAGAAATTTAATTGTTATAGAAAAGATACCAGAGAAGAATTAATTTGGAGATCTGGAATAACAGATGATAAAATTGTAACTTTGAAAAGAAGCATATAAAATGTTGTAATTTATTGGACAAGCATAAATCGAAAAGATAAACAATCAACGGTAAATAATTGTTGATAAAGAGTCATTGTAAAATCTGTTTTGAATAATAAAATTAAAATCTACTTGTTTATAAAAGTTTGAAAATAAGCTGGTTTGGTTGGGCATTATATAATTGAAATAAGAGAAAACAGTTTTCATGTTCATAAGTAATCACTAAAAACAAGTTGTACTTGTCATTTCAGGTCGTCATGCAATAACATTAGATATGGCAAAACAGTTAAGAATCAATTTTCCAAATGTTGTGCCTGGATATCAACTTTGTCGAAGCTGCTATAATGCTATAATAAGTAAATTTAATGAACAAGATATTTGTGAATTTGAGAAATCTGTTTCAAGTCCAACTTTGAAAAAGAATCAATCACGAGAGGCATTAAATGTTAGTCTTGAAATAATAGATGTATCCCCTATAAAACTTCATGGCATTCAAAAGTATCAACGATTATCTATTGCTAAAATTAAAGTTAAAAAAAATAAAGTATGAAGATCATATTTCAAAATCATATAATTTTAGCGAAGCAGAACCGAAACATAAAATTCCTCATGCCAAAAGTATTGATAAAAGTAAATGCGAAAGTAAATCTCGACAAACTAACAGCAGAAATAAAAGAAAAGTTAGTTGTTTCTGACCGTAAAATTCAAATTCAGATGTTAACTTTTACACCTGAGTTTTGGTCAAGAAATTATGCTGCGCGATATTTTAACGTCCCTGAAACGTCCCTGAAACGTCCCAAAATACCAAATTAGAAAAGTGTGCAAACTAAAAGAAATAAGTTGCAGTTCAAAAAACTAATGAAGGTAAAACATTTTCTGAAATAATATTAAATAGAGTCAACAATATATACCATGATGAAAAATTTACTTGACAAACGGCTCTTAAAAAAGATTATGTAAGTATTGGTAAAAAACGACACATGCTAAAGCGCCTAATTTTATGTAATCTTAAAAAACTGTATGTTTCTTTTAAAACTAAATATCCTCAAGAAGTTATCGGGTTTTCTAGGTTTTGTAGTTTAAGACCCAAATGGTGTATAACTGTTGGAGCATCAGGGACTCACTCTGTTTGTGTATGCAACCACTATCAAAATGGAATACTCTTGACCAACGCTATGCAATTAAATTGTACTTAAAAAGATCTGGTAATGAAAGTTGCTTGTGATGCGACAAGTAACGAGTGCATGATTCATCAATGTCCGAACTGTCTAGGTATAGTTTCTTTAAATAAGTTTCTGGATGCACAGCAAATTGACAATGACAATGAGGAGGAGGTGCCATTTAATCAGTAGAAGAAAACAAACAGAACAACATTGATATGTCAGACAACAATAATTGAAGAATACAAATTGATGTTATCAGAGGCAATAAACAAGTTAAAAACTCATTCCTACATTGCAAAATGTCAAGCAAGATACCTAAAGCAACAAAAGGAAAAGTTAACAAAAGACTGTTGTATTGTTTTAGGCGACTTTGCAGAAAACTACACGTTTGCGATTCAAAATGAAATCCAAAATTATCATTGGTGCAAAACTCAATGCACATTACACCCAGTTGCCCTCTATTTATTAAACGAAGATGACCAGCTTAAAGAAAAATTGTTTTACTTCATGTCAGAAGACAATGAGCATGAAACTGGTTTTGTGTATGAAGTTCAGACACAAATAGTTAATAATCTAAATGAATATCATCCTAAAATTTCAAAGATTCTTTATTTTTCAGACGGTTGTGCTGCACAGTAAAATAAACACAAAAACCTTTACAATATCTGTCTCCATAAAGATGATTTTAACATTGATGCAGAGTGGACATTTTTTGCTACAAATCATGGTAAGTCACCATGTGATGGTATTGGTGGCGCTGTAAAACGATTAACTGCAAATGAAAGTCTACCAAGGCCCATAAATGACAAGATATCGAATTGTAATAAAATGTTTGATTACTGTACAAACAATATTAAAGGGATTTTTTATTTCAAGACTGAAAAAGAAAGACTGATAGAATTGCGCACTACTTTGAAAACACGTTTTCAGCTAAGTAGAATAATTTCTGGAACAAGAAGGTTTCATCAATTTAACCCAGAATCTATAGATACTATTAGCTTTAAAAGAACAAGTGAAGATGTTTATTTAACAGACTTTTTTTCTTTTTCTATTATTCAAAGATCTCAACCTTATCATCAAATTAATTAGAATTAACATCAATACATTAGAATTCGGTGAATTTATTCTGTGTAAATATGATTTGTTTTAATGGGTTGGTATGATAAATGAAATTGATAATATTGAGCAAGATATTATGGTAACATTTATGCACCCACACGGTTCTTTTAATAAACCTTTATGGCCATTTAGAGCAAATGAGTGCTGGGTTCCAATGACCAACATAATTTGTAGCATTAATGCACCTGTAAGAACAACAGGGCGTTTGTATACTTACACCGTTAATGCATCTAAGCAATTATTAAAAAAACCTGGCACTTTATTTTTTTGTATTTTATTTTGTAAATAATTAAATAAAACGGAAAAAGTGTAAATAAGACAAAGTCTTCTAACTTATCTTAACTTTGTTAAAAAAATTTTTTTTTTGAGAAAATAAGTGGGGCATGGCCCCGGTGTCCCAGCCCCGTGGCCCTCTGGTTATCTACCCTGGAAACATTTTTAACACACATTTATCAAGATTACACAAAATGTGGATATTTTGCATTTAATGCTGAAAGTTACAGAGCTCCTGCTTGTCTGGAAGGTAGTGAAAAACCCATCTCAAGATTCCGCTCAAAAAAGTGGCGCACATGCCCCAGCCCCCTCCCCTATAATTTGTTTAAATATATTAGTTTTAATAAATATATGTTTGTTTGTTCTTGGTTTTTTACTTATCTGTTTTTAGATTCTTAAGAAATAAGGAACCACCTAAGAAAGTTATGTTTGATTTTTTAGAGCCATTGAAAAGAGCTGAAGTGCTTTTTAATCACTCTAACTCGCTTTGTTTTTATTTTTTTTATTAGGAGGGGTAATAGTAATAAAAACTTTTAGACATTAGTGCTGGTCCTGGTTGGTGTAATTTACAATTTTTTTTGTTATATACTGAATTTATTTTATATTAAATATATATTTAATATATTTAACATAGAAAGCTAATTGTTGCATATTGACATATAAGTTTATATACCTAAATGTGCCTACATTTCAGTATACTATCAGGGATTATATTTTTCAGGATGTTTTTTTAACTGTTAGTTTCTCCGGATATCCAAAATATTTTCTATACATACAAGTATAGGTATATGATTTTGTAATATATTTGTTTTATAAGCTTTTCACTCATCGCTCATACAAAAATTAGTCTCATACAAATCGCTCATACTAAAATCAAAAAAGAAATTTATAACAACTCAGCTAAAAGCTAAATTAAGAGGAAAATAAGAGAAAATATATTCTGGATTTCTATGGATATTTAACCCATACAATTTTCTGGATTTTTAAAATATGACCTGAATGATTTATATACTTTATATTTCACTGTATCTATAAGCATATTTTTCTTGGAAAAAATGAATAAGTTCTGCTGAATGTAGTTAAAAAAACATGATTGCTTCTTCATGTTTTATTGTTATTTGATCTTTAATAAAATTGAAGTTAATAGATATTGTTTTATATTTTTTGATAAACATCTAAGTTCATTTCATAATCTCTTTGTATTTTTATTTTTATTTTTTTGTCATGTTAATTAGTAGCATATATATACAGCTATCTATATAAAATTTTACAAAGATATGGATTTCAATAAATCCTAAGTTAAAATATAATCTTTAATTTAGAAAAGATCATTATTCCTAAGATTTTTTTACTTTTATTTATTATTCAGTTGTAACAATAGTAATATTAATCGTAGTAGTAATATTAATCAAAATTATTCGTCATTGAAATGAAAGAAATGCTGCTCGATGAGCAGTAAACTTACTTGCCAGAATTCGTTGTCAAGACGTGTTAAAATCTTTTAATTTGATTTTTCTTCAGACATTTTAGAACAAAATTAAGTATGAGTTTTACAATTTATAATAACAATTAATAACAGACTTAAATTTGAATGATTTTTATACTTTTTATAAATTCAAACATATAATTATGCCCTCTTTTTTTTAGTTGCTTTTTTTCATTACTTGATTATTTTGCTAACTGTTGCAACATGGCTTTGATTTAGTAAGTTTATATACTCTAAAGTCGACTCTATTAATCATTAGTCAGCAGTCAGGGAGATGCTGGAGCTTACTTAATAAGGGAAAAATAATTTAGTTTACTGATAGCATTTGGTTATAACACAATGGACATAGCTATAACACAATGGACAATAGCTATAACACAATGGACATAGCTATAACACAATGGTTATTTGTGTTTATAGCTATTTTGTGCTATTTTGTGCTTTGTGTTTTTTTCATTATCATTAACAGTAACTTTTCTTATGCTTAAAGATATTTATTGCGTTTTTAACATGCTGCCTTGGACACACTGTCTTTCGTTCCCTCTCTCTTTTAAAAGAGAGTTAAATAAGAATTAATAAAACGAGCATTAATTAAACTTATGTAATTATTGAGCACTTATGTATTTCTTAATACCACTATTGATAATGACCACGTATAAGAAATATTTTACGAGTTCCTTTCTGATATTTTTTGATATGATTATTAAACAATTGTTCAACAATATTTGTAACTCGATTGTACATGACATTGCTGGTAGAGTGCCAAACTTAAAGTATTATTTATAGGTAAATTTGTATTTAACTATATTTTTTAGATAATATATCAAGCTATAATGTAATTAATGATTTAATTACTAATGACCCGTATTACGGGTTGCTTACTGCTAGTATTTATGATAATGATAAAAGAGAGATTCAAAGATATTTCAGAGATTTATGAAAGTTAAATAAAGAATTAAAATACTTACCGCGTGCACATCTAAAATGCGTCGGGCACTATAAGTTTAAGGCGTCCGAGTTGACTCTTCCAATACCATACGGAGTATAACACCATTTTTATGGTTTGCTAAATTCTGTCATTGTAGCGCACTCGGTTTTCAATGTTTGACGGGGGTGTGGTAAAATAGCTGTAAAACTCTAAATTTCCTTATTATATCAATATTAAATAGTTTTAACTTTTAATTATTTTTAAAAATAATAAGTTTCATAAAATGGCTTAATTTAAATGAAAAATTAAAATTTTTAATTATGTTCTTAATATAAACATACTTTTTGAACCCCTTACCTTTTTAAAAAAAGTGAAGGTCGCCGCGTGGCAAGTTCAAATCATCAGCTTGCTTGTTTTTTAATTTTTGTTATTTAAAATACAAAACAAAAAAATTTTATAGTTCTATAGATTTTATATTCTATATATAAACATTTCGTATACTTATTTTCCTTGCAGGAACTCAACTTAGTTGTAAAAAAACTTGAAATGAAAAAATAAAATAACATAAGTATCTCAATCACAACACATACGCAACAAATATCCCCCCGTTTTATATAAATAAAAATTCAAAACAATATATATATATATTTTTTTTAACGAAAATAAATGCTACAGATCAAAATTAGGGAGAGGTTGACGCAATGCAATTTTCAAGTCAAACTGTAAAACTTGATATATGTTTAAGTATGTTTTAACATTACATAATTTGAAGTTTACGCAGTCAAACACGCACAAATGAGGAATAATAATACTACTTCTAAGCTTAGCAATAGTATGCAGTGATTAATTATTTGTTTATTAAATTATTAAAACTTAATTGAAGATAGTTTTGCTATGGATATAAACAAAATCAATAACGCGTACAATAACCTGATTGAAATAATGACTGCTAACAGGAAATCTGAATTTCAGGGAGCCATATGTTCCAAAACTGAATGATGCTCAAGTTACAGCGCGCAAAATATTTTACATTTAAATATGAACCTAAAAATTTTCAAGATTGTCCGCATTTATTTTCGAGAGTGTCCGTATTAATTGATCAACCTTTCTTCATTTTAAACCGTCAATTGAATTTTAGCAACTTTTTATGTTTCACAGGGAAGCTAAATTACCAACACTAAGTGCTTTATACTCCTTATTTTCAGCTGTCCGACGGTAACACTAGGTCTACCAACTCATACAGATTGATTAACTAATTGGAGCAAACTTTTCATTGCATGAAAGCTTGTTCAGTGAATTAACTTTGGAGTCACTGCAGTTATAATAATTATTGTGGCTCTTGATCTTCAGCTTTATTCAAAATGCACGCGGCTACAACAGGCTAATGAGATCAAACAAAATTTCATTTTTTGACTTAGAGATTCACATATGTTATTTGCTTTTTTAAAAGTTATTGGCAAGTACAATAATAATTTAATGATAAAGTAGTTGATCAGGTATTGATAGAAACAGAAGTTTACAGCACCTTTTGACAGATTCTTCAAGGGGAATATAAAATTGTTTTAGTAAAACTCATGATTTTAACTCTCCCAAAAACTAACCGATAAGAAATAAAAATAAAAAACATGCTAAAATGAAAATGAAAAACATGTTAAATTACGTTGATGAAATGTTAGTTTAACAAAGCTCGTTTTTCGTTATTTATGTTAATGTATTCTAGAATCTTGATAGGAACATTGGAAACATGATCTTTCTTTGCTTAATGCAATAATCTCCTACCACTTTGCAAATGATCAATAAAATTATTTTGGTCATGGGCGGTAGTTTTATGCACGTCATTCATCAGTGCTACAGTGGCTGCTCTGTAAAAAATAAACATTAATTCGTAGAAATACCTATAACAAAGTTACTCTTTAAAATAATCCGGCATTCTTTCCTACAATTTTGCTAAGGGCGGATCCACAGGGGAAGGTACAATGGGGGCGATTGCCTCTTCCTTAGAAGGTTTAGAAAAGTCTTTTTTTTGTAAGTTTATATATTCAACACAGCAAGTTGTTTGAAAACGAAGATAATATAGTTAGGCCATCTGAATAAAATGACAATTTTAATAAAATTATGTTGTGAAAATTTAAAATTGTGTGATTGCTTCTTTCAAATCATTACATCTTAAAATCTCCCCAATTATTAAATAGTCTGCATTCACTAAATTGAAAAATTTTAAAAATTGCCCCTTACAACATGGTCTGAACTTACCCATGAATATTGGTTCTGATCATGCCTTAAAACAATAAAACAAAGTTTGAAGGTAATTTAACAACGAATCAACACATTATGATTGCGAAATAGCCCATTATGATTGATAACGTACCGGCATTAATTGCACTTATAGAATTGAGAGTTGTCGCTGTAAAGGAGACTGTAGCAATAATAATATATGCAAGTGTTTAAAAACTGAACTCGTCTGTCCTGGTATGCGAATATTTAACAGATGTACAAATAATGATGTGGACTACCAAAAAGACAATATATATGACGGTACGACGACAACTATGACGGTAGTGATTTAGAATATGGAATTTGATTATATTGCGTATTATTACATGCTAGCTTATATACGCGTTACTTTGAACATATTTTTCAAAGATTTAAAAGGATTTTGAATCTAAGAAAGAATGAAATGAAAAAAAATTGTGCGCTTAAAACCGTACAATTTTTTTCTTCTTTACATTTAATATTTTCAATAATTTTATTATTTTTTTATAACATTTATTTATATTATCTTATGTAGTTTATTAACTTATGTAGTTTATTATCTTATGTAGTTTATTAACTTATGTAGTTTATTAACTTATGTAGTTTATTAACTTATGTAGTTTATTATCTTATGTAGTTTATTAACTTATGTAGTTTATTATCTTATGTAGTTTATTAACTTATGTAGTTTATTAACTTATGTAGTTTATTAACTTATGTAGTTTATTAACTATTTAATAAAAAAAAAAATGAAAAAAAAAAAAAAAAGAATAATAAAAAAGTTATTTTCATTGATAAATGTGCGATTTTGGGTCAGGGTCCGAACCCCCTCCCCCTCGTTCCCTCCCAAAAACCTCTCCCCGAAATCTTAATAACTTTTTCATTAGGTATTACTAAAAAAAAAAAAAAAAAAATAAGGATCCTTACTTTTACAAAAGGGCCTCTAAGTTTGCAAATGGACCTGCTCAATTCGCTGGGCTTCCCCGATTTGGGGGGTGTGGAGGAGCCTAGACACGGCTCTGTTTGCAATTAATAATACAAAACAAATAAATGTACAGTTGGGGATTTCCATTATGCTAGATAAATGTGTAAAATTTTGTACACATCCAAAATGTCTGAATTGAAAAAAGTTGTATAGAGAAATTATCACGGCTTTGTAAATTTACAATGCTGTTTTAAGAGAAAATGTAGCTTACATGTAAAAACATAATTGATGAATCATTTAATGACTTGGGATTCTACAAAATATGCTTATTTACAGAAAAATTGACAATGATGTTGCTGTTGCTGCCCTTGAAACATTTAATCGGCGCCTTCGGTATTAAACTGAAGAAATATCTTATCTCTCACTATTTTCTGATAAAGTGTCAGATTGCGATTAACCTAAAAAATTTAAAATAATTCTTAAAAATAAAAGAGAAAACTGGAAACATGATATAAGCTTTCAAAAATTTTCTCTTTTGAAACCAACTACTTGTTTAACTGATTTAGTAGGACCATAATAAAACAAATTTATTTAAATAATTAATCAAAGATGGCGGTTGGTAAGTTTCCATCTTGAGTTAGCTTTCAAAAGTTTTTGAAAGCTAACTCAAGTTTTCAACACATGTTTGAGCATGTTAAGCCATTAAAAATCCAAAACAGTAGAACGAGCTCTTAAACTAATTCAAGACTATGCAAAATTTGTTACCAACAATGACGAGCAGAAAGAATTCATTTTTACGTACATTAGAGCACCACTAATAACTAATTTCACAGTTAAAAAAAATCAATTCAAAAACTCATTTTTTGAAAATTTTAAAAGTGATTTTTATATATTACTAATACCTTTCAAATATTTTTGCTTAGTTATCATATTTAAAAAAAAATTACTTTAATTTTGAATTTCTTTGTACCTAGTCCGAGTTTAATCCCATGAAAATATAATATTTTTAATGATAAATAATAATAATTTTAATAATGAATTTTAAAATTATTAATCAGATAGTTTTAATTAAAAAAGTATAACTGTAAAAATTCATTACATTAGGCAGTAAAATATCATAAAAAGGAGGAGGATCTTAAGGAAGAAGGGGGGGGGGAGTGGCTTTATTGGTGAGAAATTTCATTTAAATAAATTTTTAATTGTTAAAAGTAAAAATTTTCAGGTTTTTTTTTTGGTTTATATAGACAAAAATACATATTATTATATATTTGCCCATATATGTTTGTTTTTACTTGCTACATCCACAAACTTTTTCAGAATCTTTTAGCATTATATAAAGAAGTTGTTAGTGTAAAATATTTTTGTTTTACTAGTATATCAATAATATAGAGAATTAAAAATTTAGTTAGTTTAAAGACAGCTGGCGTATTTTTATATCCCAGTCATATTTTCTTACTATGCAGTAGATATAGTAATAAATAATTATGTTAGTAATGTTATTTACACATTTGCTTGTTCTTTAGTTGTTTTTTTAATAGGTATGGGATAGTATTTATCTTTTTAGTAGTTAATTGTACCATATATGCATTACATATATAGGCATTGTAATAACTAGAGGTTGCTGTTGTTGCATATTTTTGTTATTATGTTACAAATATGATACAAAATAAGCGTAAATGATAATTCTTGAAACATTTTGAACATTATTTTTACCTTTTATTGTTTGTTAAACGCAAAATAAGTATAAATAAATAAATATTCTAAATAAGTATATTGAGTCGACAAACAAGAAGCAGTTGAAGTTAACAATATTATTTTTGGTTTATATGAATTATAATCAAGTGATGACTCAGTTGATGAAATTTTAACTGGTGATGAAGAAAATAGTATCACAACTGATGATGAAGCTGATGCAATCATCTCTGATGAAAGTGATGAAGAAACTGCTTAAAATATGATTTCTAAAAATTTGCGACTGTAACAAATAAAAATAAACTCAACTGGGGTAGTAAAATACCCCGCTGTCCTTTAAGATGTATATATATATATATATATATATATATATATATATATATATATATATATATATATATATATATATATATATATATATATATATATATGAAAAATTGGTGTGAATTTCCGCAATAGATATTAATCAACCACAAATAATATTGTGACGTGGTCACAATATTATTTGAAAACCAACCAGCTTGCATCTCAAGTTTGTGGCCAAAGTTTAGATTTTGCCTTTAAACTCGTTGTAACACCGACATCCTACACGGCATCCCTATCTTTTTGGCTTCAATGCAAAGAGATCAATTTCTTAACTTGTAACGACGCACTTTATTTGATGAAAGAGAAACTAGAAATTAAAGGCGCTTTCAAGACAAGCTTGCCTCTCTAAGAAATATAATGGAGATGTTTTGTGCTAAATGTAAAAGCAACTATAATCAACAGTCAACTAACTGCTTGTCAACAGTAAGGTAAAAAGGGACTAGTCCCTTTTTACCTTATTGTTGACAAGCAGTTAGTTACGTTTAGGGGACGTTGTCCTTTTAAGATGTTTATACTAATAACACAAGAAAATACGGAATGTAGAATTGAATATTAGGTGATTCTGAGTCTTCTTACTGCATAAACTTGCAATTATATTTTGGTCGGCTAAATGGAGTATGTGATGTTGAACAAGGTACATAAGTGGTTCTTGAATTAACTGATTCACTTAAATGGAAATGGAAGACACATAATAGCAGACAATTTTTTTTCAAATATTCATCTAGCACTTGGTTTGCTTGGGCGTAATATGACATATACTAGTACCATTAAAAAATAAAGGATAAATTCCTTAAAGTTTATTGCCAGGCTTACATCAATCAGTTTACTCGGGTATTTTTGGTTTTCAAAATGACTTTACTACAGTTTTTTATGTATCCAGGAAAAAAAAAGCAGTCATATTGTTATCAACCTTTTATCAAAATAATAAATTTGTTATTGACCAAGTTAAAAAACCACGTCTTGTTCTTGATTATAGCAAATAAAAAGGTAGAGTTGACACATTAGACCAGGTTGTCAGATGCTACTCATGTCGTCGAATGAGTAATTGATGGCCATTTACAATGTTTTTTAATATTTTGGATATTGTAGCATACAATGCCAATTTATTCTTGTCAATTCACCCAAGTTATGTAAATCGGGCTTCACATAGAAGAGAAGAATTTTCAAAAGAATTATCAAAAGGTTTTCTTTAAAAATTAGATGCAAACAACATCCTTTTCACCGCGCCGGTGATGCCGTTCATGTACCATTTAAGTATGTTAATTTTTTTTGGTTTACCTTCTACTTCTATTTTTATCAGTTTAAAAATATTTAAAAACTAGAAATCTTTGCAGCGTATTCTTGCGAGTAAAGTTACGCAACTTTATGCTAAAGTTAATACAATTTAAATTTATTTGGATAACTTTGAATTAAAATAAATTTTGCTAAAATATATTTTGCTATTAATTTTGTAAACTAAATTTATATACCAATTAAAGGTGAGTTTCCACTCATCTGTTTTTGTACGGAAACAAAAAAAAAATTAATTACGTGAGCATGCGTAGTATAAGTTTTAATTTGTCCTATGGAAAACTACGCATGCTTACGTGCCTACTTTTCCCATCCCTTTTCCACTCCCGTAGAAAAATGTATAAGTGGAAATTCACCTTAAAATAAAAATATTGTAACAAGAAGTAACTAGTAAACAAATAAATCATAAACTGGCAAACAAATAAATCAAAACTAATAAACTTCTTTAAAAATTTCCCAGTAGTTGACGAATTTAATCATACAAAGTATCTTTACTCAGGGTTGTTTTAGTATTTAAATACAAAATATTAAAATCCTTAAAGACATAAAATCATTAAAGACAAATTTGTCTTTAATGAAGTTAACAATAAATTATAAGCAGCCGTGGCGCAGTGGTAGAGCACTTGCCTCAGAAACAAAGGATCTGTAGTTCTAACCTCACTTCTGGGCAAGTTTTGCGACATCGGTTAGGAAGGAGGTGTGAACTTCCAATTAAATGCTCATCCGCTCTGTCATAAGGCCATAGAAACTACTTGGGGGACCTAAGTAAAATTAAAAAAAAAAATTATCTTTATGTAATTTTCATTAAATAAAATTGACTGCTCAGTAGTTGTAGAAGCAGTTTGTAAATACGTATCAAAAAACTTGGATGATTGTATCATTCTTGCAAATATACTTTTGCAAAATATAGCTATATTTCTTCAACAGAAAATAAAAAGTATTATGGGTTTCAAAAAAGATAAAATAATGAAATAACTGATGAATTATGTTAAAATTCAAGTTTACGCAAATTATAAAATAATGACAAATAATAGGCTGATTTAGAAAGCAAGACGGGAACGTTAAAAGTGTTAGGAAAATCCCAAAATAAGACTGGTGCGGAATAATTTTTCACGTCTTGATTTTTTGAAGTCGTGTTCTCAACCTCAAAAGAACCATTTCCACTTATTCTTCAAAACGTCTAATTAAAGATGGATAGTACTTATACTTCGCCGAATTCAAATCCAGATGTTTGTTCACATGCAACATCAAATTCAATTGTTTACATTCTTCATCAAATTCAAGCCAAAAAAAGGAAATTATTGCGTAAGATTTTTCAAAATACAACTTTATTCGAACTGTTATTAATCTTTAAGATCATTTAACTATTAGTTACTGAAATTTATTTATTATAAATTTATTTATAAATTTATTTTTATTTATTATAAATTATAGTTGTTGACTCTTAGTGACACTAATTGTGATCACAACTAGTGAAATATATTACTAAAATTATAGTATAATGTTAGTAATATATTTCACTAGTTGTGACCACAATTAGTGTGTCAACAAATAAGTGTGACCACACTTAGTGTGTCAACAAATAAGTGTGACCACAATTAGTGTGTCAACAAATAAGTGTGACCACAATTAGTGTGTCAACAACTGTCAAAAACTACAAAAGTATTTCTAATACACTATGACAGTGAAATATTTAAATGACAGTGAATTATTTTATATCAGTGAAACTCATTTTATTGTTAATTTAAGTAATACTTTTGCTAAATGTCACAACTTGGTAAAGGTATTACTAATTTACTTGGTAATATATTTGCATTATTAATGTAATAAAATTGTGATAATAATTTACGCAAATATAATTATATATTGCATTTTACATATAAATTATAAAATTATATATCAGTTATAAATATATAATTTATATAAATTATGTTTGATACAAATACAATTTGTAAATATCAAGTTATTGACATATTAACTTAAATATTATAATATATTAAGACCAATAGTTTTATTTATAACACGTTGGCTATGAATGTTTTTTCTCTGGAAAATAAGTTATCAATGTTTACATTAATCTGTCAACAAATAATGATCAGGACTTGACTCGAATTAGAATATATATAAACTAATTAATTTTATTTAAAACAAATACGTAATGGAATATCGAAAAAGATATAATAATGGTGATGGAAGTAGCAGCTTTAGATGTTTTAATTCAAAAGCTTAGCAGTAAAGAACGCTGGCAACTGTGGCAGCAGGTTTCTGATTCGTTAAACAAAATTGATTTTTATGTTACAAGCAGACGAGTACAAGATAAAAAAAAGCATCTTGCTCAGGCAATCAATCAAAAAAAACTTTCTGGTGAAGGTGGAGAATAAATAACTAAACATGATGTTTTCGTTGAAGAATTAATTGAAATTAGTGATGACACAGATGCTCAGAAAAAAGAAAAATATCAAGAAAAAAAATGCCGTAGATGAAGATTGTGTAGAAGCTTTAGATGTAAGAAATACTGCTATGAAGCGTTAAGGGGGAAACAAAGAAACGAAATACCCTTAATAATGAAGACAAGTCTCCAAAACCTTCTCGCTGATCCTCAAATGATATATTGACATTTTTGCGTTAAAAAATGGAAGCAGATAAAGAAAATAGGCGCATTGAGCGAGAAGAAAGACCTGAAGCAAGAGTTCCTGCCCAGCAACAACAAAATAATATTCAAAATATGTTTAATCATATGTTAGCTCAACAAACAGAAATGTTAAAAATGTTATTAAAAAAAGAAATTATTTTTTATTTTTAATAAACTATATTTTTTTGAACAAAACTATTGTGTTAGCATTTTTTTGGGAATAAACAAGTCTTTATTTTACAATCTTTTTATATTTTAAAGAATCATGAAAGTTTGGCAATATTTCCAGGCTTCAATATTTTTACTTTTTTAATAAGTTAAGAAGTATCTATATGATTTAATATTGATTTTGAATTATTAAAAATACTCTTGTAGTGAGGGAGCTTCCAAACCAAAATAATCTTAAACAACGTTCCCATTGAGGCAAGTGTGTGCGTTTTGTATTAATGAATATACAATATATACTTTTCCAATGGGATTGGAGCCATGCTTTTGAGACTGTTTAAAATCTATGAATTTAAAATAATTTGTTATTAAACCAAACACCCACTCAAAACTAACACAATGTGCACTCATAGCTTTGTTAAGTGCATGTTGGTCTGGTATAACATTCAAACTTCTGTATGGTGCTAGGAGGTGTACTCCAAGGGGATAAGTTGGTTCACCATATAAACATAAAGAACGCCCTTCATGCCATGCAAACTGCTACAACAGTTGCAGTAAACCAGATTTGTATATATATATATATATATATATATATATATATATATATATATATATATATATATATATATATATATATATATATATATATATATATATATATATATATATATATATGTATATATATATATATATATATATATATATATATATATATATATATATATATATATATATATATATATATATATATATATATATACATAATTATAATTTCAAAAAAAAAATTTAACACAATTTAAAATAAAACAAAATACTTTGTAAAATTTAATTCATTTTATTTTAATACAGTGTTGCATTTTTTTAGACAAAAACATTCGATTAGTTTCTCCATTTTTTTTAATAATCGAAATCTAAAGTCCACGTTCCGGTTTTTAACTTTTCTAAATCAAAGTAAAAATAAAATGAGACAACGAGACCGTGGTTTTACAACAGCGTTCTATAATACGTTCACTGTCGCGTTAAATAAGTAGATCGTTAAATAAGTAGACAATCAGTTGCGCGCAAGCGTCACGCATGCGCAGATACGGTGCAAAGCTTTCATTAGCTAGGTAAAATCTATCGTTAAATAATTAGCCTTGTTTCCATTAGGTATAGACTCAAAATGCTTAAATTTCAGCAATAACCATATTTTCTTAAATATCTTAAAATTATATAATTAAAATGGCAGTCTATAATTACTCTGTTGAAAATGTTTAGCAGAATATCTCTGATGGAATAATAAATTATTATAATAAAAAAGTGTCAACTTTATGGTATGAGTACAGATAATCCACTATTTAAGTTAAACTTTTATATAATTTATGATTAAGAGTTTTTTGTTATTGTATATTTTATATTATTGAATGTTTCTGAAGATAATTTTGTACTATGTCTCAGCATCTCAAAACCCACAGTTGTTTTGGGACTTCGATTTTATGCATAGACTTATTTGTAAATTCTGTTCAGAACTATTAGTCAATTTTGTTATATATTTAAGTGTTGCAATTATGTATTACTAGAAAAATTTATTGAAAACAATCTAAGATTTTTAAAATATAAACTTTTAATCAAGTTTATGTGTCCGTCTTTGTTGTAACTATATTATGGATTTAAACCAAATTTTCAGAAAGTGACCCTAGGTACAATTCAAAAAAAGTTTATTATACCTAGGCCCACTTATTTTTAAACCCTTTTACTTGATGGACTTTTATAGTTTAAATTAATATACTTATACTAAAACAAATTTATTATTATAGAGATGTCATCATATCAGTTTCACCAATTTTTAGACAAGTCGGGGGCCTTGAATTTGGGAATTGAAAAAATCTGGCTCACAAAGTTTGCTTTTATATTATTTTTCTTAAATATCTGGGTTACAAAGTTTTAAAAATTAGGCTTTGCGTATTTTTAGTTATTTTAATTCAGGTGGTTTTTCAGAAAGTAACAGTTTTATGCAAGTGATGTTAGAAAACCATATTAGGTGCTTCTAAGATGTTCTTCTGTGATGATGTTGTTTCATATTCGATGTTGTTTCACATTCAAATGTTGCTTCACATGCGAAGTGTGCTCAGCTTTATGATACACTCTTTAATAGTTTAAGTAAAGATGATGCACCATTGTTGGTGCATAGAGTTGCACATGATTTGAAATTGAAAATGATTGTGATCTTTTCCTAGAAGGAAATGCAACAGCTTTGTGTTGAGGTATCATCCTAAGTTTAATTATATGAAAGATAATAAGATGAGGCAGCATTACCTGAAATGTATTGAGAATGGTAAGTTATTGTATCTATTGATAGCTGCTGTAACTAGTTTTTTGACGATACGAATTTGTGTATTTTCTATTGCCGACTAATAATTTTGCACGCGCAATTGATTTGTTAATAACTGTATTAGATTATTGATTGATGTGTGGATGGCGATAGACACATCCAATAAGTGTGCGCTCGAACTTTCCTTACTATTTATCTGCGTAGAATCAAGTAACAATTTTTATAAACACGGAGGGCCTTTTGAATAACTTTCAGTTGAGTATAAAAAATTTTATAAAAAACTTCCAATAAAAGTTAAAAACAAGTAATTAAGATTTATATAACAAAAAAAATTATTTATAACAAAAAAATCTTTTACCCAGTGAGAAACAGATTTAAAAAAGACGTCTTTTGAACGTTCAAAAGACGTCCAAAACGTTCAAAAGACGTGTTTTTTATGTCCCGTGCCCACTAGGTAGTTAACAAGTTTTTTGATTTTTATTTTCATATCACCGTTTCATGTCTCTGTTTATACAGGTGAGATTCATATATATAAAAAAAATTTTTAATAGATTTATTTTAAGTTAGAATAAATTTGAAAAAAGGTTTCGTATTATGGCATTTGTAAATATGCTAATAAATTGATCTTGTTTTGCATGTTTGGATGTGTGAA
This sequence comes from Hydra vulgaris, assembly GCF_038396675.1. Classification (NCBI taxonomy): domain Eukaryota; kingdom Metazoa; phylum Cnidaria; class Hydrozoa; order Anthoathecata; family Hydridae; genus Hydra; species Hydra vulgaris. The sequence continues at coordinate 66,569,731 of NC_088927.1, read as the reverse complement.
ATCTTCGAATTAAAATTGAAAATACTAAGATTTTTTATATATAATATTTGAATTTAGGAGTAATATGGCGTAATAAAGAGTACTTTCTTTGATTGACTGTTTAGGAATAACGCAATGTAACTTTACACATAGTGTGCCAATAAAAACATAGACTTCATAGTGCACCAATAAAAACACTTGGCGAACTTGAACCACTCTATATAATTTGATAAAAATTGGTGCAAATGTAGCCTAATAGCCACACCAAACTCTTGACAAAATTTTAGTCTAATTGGTTAACTGGTTTAGGATTTATGGCAGATTTAGTTTAAATTTTGTCAGTTTTTTGCTACTTATACCTCAAAGCGTTACCAATTACTTTGATATTCGGTCACTATTTTAAAATAATGGTTACACGAGTGTTCTACTATGTAATACCAACAATTTTTATTAAAAATATTTTATTGGTATTTGCAAATAAAAAACAACATTTCTAAAAAAAGAGCCTACATTTCTCAAACAAAATGTCCTCAAAAAAAAAAGTGGGTAGACCATGGCCCCCTGGCCATGAATGCATAGCGTGAACATATCAACATTTCCAAGGTATAAACTACATCCAAAATGGTTTAAAAAGTGCAAAACCTGGTCAAATGACTACCAGTTGGTAAAACAAACAAAAAAGCAGATCTCTTAAATTTTTCTGTATTGACTCTTGAAACCATTTTAAATACATTTACTTTCAAAATTAAGTGAAAAAATAACTATTTAAACCCTATTTTTTATATTGTATTACCATAAAATAGTATCTGATTACGTTTTAAGGCTTGTTTTTTGATTTTCTCCACAAAATATTTATTAATATATAGCTCAATGTACTCTTTTTATTCAAATACTCTATAATACTGTTTTTAAAGATGGTAAAAATGTTCATTATAAGCCGTATGCTATGAATTTCAGCTGCCCAATCTCTAATAATATTTCAGCAGTTCTTTAAAGATGCTTACTGTTTAGATCAATTATGCAGCGCAACAATCTTTCTTTGTACTCTGGATGATTATAGTTTTGCTTATACTTCGACTAATGTTGATAAAAATCTTGATGAGAAGTTTCGACAGTTTGTTCACTATAGGACCCCAAAAGGGATCCTTAGTAACTGATGAAATCCTTGATGTGGTAGAAGACAGCGTGAATTTTAGGTGTTAGGCTTGCACCAGTTATCTTTAAGTAACACCTTTTGAAATTTTCAATTTTTTCAGCGAAATCCGGCTGAAGGATGTATCCAAAGCAAGCCTTTGTCTTTACCAGTCCTTTGAGTGAGAAGTTTTTGTTGCCGCGGTGAGCTGGTTTCATCTTGTAATGCAGTATCGACAATGCTTAGGTTACAGTTAAATACGGGCCTATCAAATAACGGGTTAAAGAAACTTGTTAAAACAGTAAACCAAACATCAAGCAGCAAGATAGTATAACCAAATTTCTACATGAATTTTATAAGAGCAGGTAAACACTTGAGCGATTTCTTCACCTGCAGTGAATTAAAAATCATGGACGGAAAAGGAGATTCTGGTACATTTTGGGTTGTTGCTCACTGTAATGATTTATCAAATCTTATGAATAATGTTATTCATTCCCACAAAATTTCTAGTGGCTATTTTGTTAAGCTCAGAATTGATGTTCTCAAGTTTTGCCTAAGCATTGTCGATACTGCATTACAAGATGAAACCAGCTCACCGCGGCAACAAAAACTTCTCACTCAAAGGACTGGTAAAGACAAAGGCTTGCTTTGGATACATCCTTCAGCCGGATTTCGCTGAAAAAATTGAAAATTTCAAAAGGTGTTACTTAAAGATAACTGGTGCAAGCCTAACACCTAAAATTCACGCTGTCTTCTACCATATCAAGGATTTCATCAGTTACTAAGGATCCCTTTTGGGGTCCTATAGTGAACAAACTGTCGAAACTTCTCATCAAGATTTGCGGGCTTGTCAATGTTCTTATTTTGGAAATCATCTCACCGATGGAATTGCATACAAGGTAACATTTCGTAAGGTATAATTATTTCTTTTTCTTTGTTAATGTCTTTAGAAAACTTTAAAAAACTATTCAGAAGACGTTTCAAAGACATTTAAAAGACGTTTAAAAGACATTAAGAACGTAATTTTTAAAAACAAATGCTTGAGAGGTTGCTACAAATAATCTGATAATTTTTCTATTCTTACTTGATGCAGATTATAAGCTTGAAAATATTGGGTGTTTTACAAAATAAGCCTTATAATTAATTAACTTAAGATTGATCGAATCATTATTTATTAACAATTATTCCTATTATGGTCAAACCATAATGACTTTAGATGATATTTTGTTTTGGAGAAAACAATTTTGTTTTTCTGACTTTGCAGTGATTGCTAAAGTCATGGAAAATTAAACTTCATTTTTAAATACAAAGTTGTCACTAGTTTTTAAAATTTAAACTTAAAAACATATTTTTAGGTTTTTTGCCAACTTAGTTATGGTCACTCTCGTTTTTTATTTCATTTAATGTTAATCGCAGTTCTGCTGATGCGGATCTAGTTGAGTGTGGCCAATGCTTTAGTTAAAGTTTTAAACATTTGTTTGAAAGTTCAAAGTAATCAATCAATATATTTTCACTTTGGTATTAACTCTGTTGAGTTTTAAGTAATTTAAAAAAAAAAATTTATATTCTTTAAAGTCGAGTCCATCAATAGTTTGTTTAAGAAAAGTTTTTTATTTAAATTTAAACTTTTTTTATTTAGATATTTAGAAATGCTTACATAATAATTACAGATTTATTACAATATTTACAATACTTACAATAATTACAGATGTATTACAGATATTTACAATACTTACAAAATAATTACAGAAATAATTACATATAAAGAAAAGGAATAAGAACTCCAGTGTACATTTAATATATTCTACATTTTATATTCAAAAATAACTAAGTAAAAGTGATACTAATTTAACCATAATTTTAATAATTCAAGTGTATTACCTGTTAGGGTAAGAACTATTTTTAGAATTTAAATAAATTTTGAGGATGAAGAAAAAGGCCGAAGCCTAAAAGTTAGATGGATTTAAGACAGTTTCCTGGATGTACTTCCTAACAGTCAGTTGTTGCAAGTACTTTTTACTTTCGTTACAAGTAGTTTTCACTTTCGTTGCAAGTACTTTTCACTTTCGTTGCAAGTACTTTTCACTTTCGTTGCAAGTACTTTTCACTTTCGTTGCAAGTACTTTTCACTTTGTACAAAAGTTGTTTACGGGAACATTTTAAACGCACTCACTGAATGCGCGAACTCCACTTTTCAAATCTTATCTTTTTTTTCAAAAAAAATTCAGTTAATCAAAAAAAATTTTTTTTCGAAATTAATTTAACTTCTAAAAGTTATTTATTTATTTATTTTTTTCAAAATTCGATAAGCTTTATGAAAATTTCTTTTTCTTTTTTTGGAAAATATTTTAGCTAATCGAAAAGCATTTTTTTTCGAAACTAAATAACTTCTAGAAATTCAATTTAAATTTTTTTTCGAAATTAAATAATTTCTAGAAATTCAATTTAAATTTTTTTTCGAAATTAAATAACTTCTAGAAATTCAATTTAAATTTTCGATTTTTTTTTATTTTACTAAATATATACTTTACAACTACAATGAAAGAAGTAACCATTCCAAAATAACAAATTGATAGTATAGGGTAGGGTATTATGAGCAACTTAAGCAAAAGTTGAAATATTTTCAAAAATATTTATTCTGCACCCAAACATTTTGCTAATAAACAATTTTTAAGGAGCACTTCTCATGATCTTAGATATTTGATCAAAACTAAATGTTTCTATGCATTGTTTTTCAAACAAAAATAAAATGGATTTTAAGCTAACATATTTTTCTTTATGAAAAATTAAATTTCATTATTTTAGCATAAATATTTTTACAGATTTTTTCATGCCACAAATTTATTCTTTTTTTTGTTTTTTGAAAATTTTGTTTTTCGCAAACTGATTGATGCAAACTTGGTACTTTTGATGCATTTTGGTATTTCTAAAATAAATTTTTTTTGAAATAGTGAAGCACAATGATTTAAAATGTTTTACCAAAAAAAAATTATGAAAAAAATGGTTTTTTGCTGAGATATAAGCTTCAAACATAACTGTCCCGTTGTGCCCCACTGTCCCAACATGCCCCACCTCACCCTACAAAGTAAGTATCCAAAAAATTAATACAACTTTGATGTTAAATGATATAAATATAATATGATACGACTATTGGATAAAATAAACGCATAAAGCTGCAATATATCTCTCTATAGTTACAAATAATATACTTTACTAATTCTTTTTGCATCTTGTTATATGTTTCAGTATGTATCAATGTATCGAACTGTTTCAAATATTATACTTTTTTTAAAAAGAAAAAAAGTTAGGTTGCAATTACTTATACGTTGTCATAGGGAACTTGCAGAAGACTGAAATCAGACTTGTTATCGAGTACCTTCATACTAGACGTGTAGTACACATAAACAAGTCAATACACTTTGTACTTGATGTTAACATAATTTAGAAAATTTTTCATGAAAATAATTGTTATTCTTTTTTTTCTTCTTTTTTACTCTAATGTTAGATTACATTTTGGTATTGGTTTAGATTTTTGTTTTGAATAAAAGTAGTTAAAAAATTCCTTATAACTGTTTAACTAAATAATTAGATTTTTAAATTTTGTTTTCAAAGTATTTTCGTTATTCAAATTTAACAGTGGTTCGTTGTAAGATTGTATTTTATTGTATAAATATGGACCTCAATATTATATAAAGAATCTTGCAAGTTTTTTTGTTTCAAATGTTAATTTAAATTTACCTGTCACTTTTGTATTATATTTGTTTTATAATATTATATCGCTTTTGTATTATATTTGTTCACATTTTTTTCAAAAATGCTAGTCGTAAATGCTCTGGCATCAGATCTAGTTGATATTTAAACATGCACTGTATATTTTGATAAATACTTTTTTGAAAAATATTTTGTGCTTTCATTTGTTCCAATTAGGGCTAAATTATTGTTTCCAAATGGGGTAATCTGAGCCTATTTTTACCTATTTGTATACTTTTTGAAGAAAACCTAAAATCATAATTAGATATCATTTTTAGTAAACTACATCAAAAAAAGTTTATACATAATTTTTAAAGATGTCTAAGGACCACTAATTTGAGTTTCTATAGGCCCACATTACCCCGTTTAGTGGGGTAATGTGGGTCTAAGTTACATTTTTATATTTTTTTCAATGAAATATACCAACTTATAGTAAAATATTACTGAAGTCATTGTTTTTGTATTATGTTCAAATTATTTGATCAAAAGTTTATACGTAAAAATACATCAATAGATGTTTTAAACGCAAAAAAACATTACTCGTTTATAGCGCTAAATTAGAAACACAAAATTAATGTTTTTTTTTAATCTCTGTTTGCTAATTTCCGAGAAATGCATATCATTCTTATGGTTAAATTTGCATAGTTTTTTGTTTTTTTTCACGAATTTTCTTAATATGTGGAATAAATTATATTAAACTTCTCCAAATTGAATACAGTACAATCTCTTTAATTCGAACTTTATGTGGAAAAATAAAAGTTCGAATTATAAAGATTTTCAAATTATAGAAAGTTGACTTTTTTTCAAATATTTTTTTCAAAGTAACAAATAGAAACCAAATAGTAATTCTGAGACCTAAAAACAATATATATTATGTGCTGTAAACTTTTAAATTTGAAAAAAAAAGTCAGTAATTGTAGATTGTCATGGTAGTAGATCAAAAAAAAAAAAAAAAGTCAGTAATTGTAGATTGTCATGGTAGTAGATAAAAAAAAAAAAAAAAAGTCAGTAATTGTAGATTGTCATGGTAGTAGATCAAAGAAAAAAAAAAAAGTCAGTAATTGTAGATTGTCATGGCAGTAGATCAAAAAAAAAAAAAAGTCAGTAATTTTAGATTGTCTTTTATGAGCTAGTAAAATCGTGTCAAAGACTCGATTTATATCTTTAAGAACCTTTGTCAAATTATCTCCAAATTAGTTTACTTTTGCTTAAATTAGTCTAGCAATCCTTGCGAAGCTACAAGATTTTTGAAGCATAACTCTATCGTAAAATATAAAGATTTTTATTTTACCAGCAAGCCACTAATTAGTACATTATCAGCTCTCATTCGTTTGAATCATTTAAGTACAGCATTGCTTACTAGGTAATACGAATCAACTTTCACCCGTTTAGTCAAATTTCCTTGACAAAAAGCGTCAAAAATCTTTATTCTTTTTCCAGGTTGAAAGAGTGTTTGATGGAATATCAAAAATTTCAAAACTTCTTTATTTGTTTTTCCTTTCGTCAATTCCATTAGAGTTTTTTATTTCCGCTTTAAATTGTTTTCTTTATGTCTCTTTGATGCCATGATTTTTTTTAAACAATAGAAGATAATTTACGTTAATCGTTTTTCAAAAACTCACAAAATTTGAAATTTGAAAATTTTTTTTGACGGTTCAATAAGTTTTCACACATCAGAAGTTAAAAAAGTTCGATTTACAGAGAGAACCTTACTGACGGGTTTAAACAATCCATCTGAATTGTGGAGATTTTTGAATTATAGAGATTCGAATTATAGAATGTTAAACGTAAGAGTTTCTTAGGCGTATTTCACGGCGACTTTGCATTTAATCGAATTTTGGAGGTTTTCGAAATATGATACACAAATTAAAAAGTCGATAAAAATCAAAACATGATAAAATTATGTTAAAAGAAGAATTTAAAGTGAAAGCCTAAATAATAATTATCCAAAAGTTTTTATGTTATATGTTAGAGATTTATATGTTATATGTTAGAGATTATTTTCCTACGGAAATGCTATGTTTATATTATAAAAATTTAATGCACAATCCTTCAAAACTGCTACACTGCGTTATCTACTTGTTTTAATTAAAAACATGATATCATAACATCTTTAATGATCATCTAAAGGAATCCACAGCAACATGACTCCAGAAATATGAATCCAAAAATATTGTCAGACTTCTAATTTACAATAATTTCTACTAATAATAGACTTCTAATTTACACTAATAATAAAGTGTTAGACCCCGATTTTAATACCCATTTTTTTGAAGTTAAAGGTTTTCGACAAAATTCTCTCTTTATATGTATGCACCATTTTACAATTATATATTGCTAAAAATAAAAATAATAAACTTTCGTAAATTTTTGATCAACGAAATAACAAATATAAAACAAGGTATCTGAAAGAAGATCAAAAGATCTTGTCGTCAGAACCTTAAATAAGTTCTTACTTAAGAATTTGCAAAGTCTAATCATTAAAACTAAAAACTTTCTTATAAAAAACTGATAAATGTTGATTCGACCCACATTACCCCATAGACCCACACTACCCCACTCTACCCTACACAAGTCTTGAATCATGTTTTTGATTAATAAGAAACTGTTCTAGCTTTTATTTATGAGTTCTTCCTCCTGCTATATTCGCATACATTAGGTAGCTATGTAAAAAAAAAAAGTAAATAAGTTTAAGATTATTTTGTGATAATGGTCTTGCTTTGTAGAGAAAACCTATATTCTTAGATATTTGTGTGTTTATATAACTAATATGGGTTTTCTAAGAGATATTTTCATCAATCAAAACTCTTAAAAATTTGGTTCTCTGAGTTCTTTCAATAGTTATGTTTTCTATATTTATTTTTGGAAGAATTAGGAATATCTTATTTTTTTGTTTATTGGAGTGAAATAGTATGTATCTAGTTTTTTTTCATATTTCTTGATAATTTAATTGTCTAAAACCATATCTTTAGTTTTTCAAGCTCAATATTTGTTCTTTTAAATAGATTTTTGATTGATATTGAGGAGTAGAATAAGTTTGTACCATCTGCAAATATTATAATATTAAAGCTGCTTGAGGGATTTAGAATGTCGTTAATATAAATTAGAAACAAAAGGGGAGCATATACGGAACTTTGGGGCACATTGCATCTAGCTTTTATTAAACTTAACTTGTTATTTTCATCTATTTCAACACATTGTTGTTTGTTATTAAGGAAGTTTTTAAAGCATTTTAAGGCTTGATTTTGTATAGTATACTTTCGCATTTTTTTAGAAAATTTCATGACTGACAGTTTCAAACGCTTTTGACATATCAATAAAGATCCCCAATGTAAATCTTTTATTGTTTAATGATTTGTTAATCCTGTTGGCAAGAGTAAGGATTGCATCTTCTGTTGAATGTCGCTTTTGGAAAACGTATTGGCTTTTAATTATACTTTTGTTAGAACTTATGTAATTATCTACTCTATTTATTATTCAAGAAGTTATAAAAATACATAAAGGATTGAGGTTGGCCAACTAAACTAAATAACTGTTTAAAGAGTTTGTATCACCTGTTTTGTATATTGGTACAATTTAAGAAATTTTAAATTTTTCCGGTACAATACCTGTTTTAAGTGTTAATGTGTTAAAAGAGTTGAATATTCGGAAAATAGAGTTTTGTATCTCCCTATAAACATCTAGTACTACTTTACAAGAGACCCCATAAATATCTGGGGCTTTGGTTCTTTTAAAAGATTTTATACCTATTTCGAGTTCGTTTTGTTTTATTTCGTTAAGGTTTAAGTAGCAGTGAGAGATCGTTAAGTCAACTTACTTATATAACTTTTTGGTTTGCTTTATTCATAATCTGAACAGTCTGGATTGTTTGCTTTTGCGAAGCGTTTACTAACCATTGAAATGCCGCCTCTTATTCCTTTTCCGCAAAAGTTATGCATATTGGTATCAGTAAATAGCTCGAGCTGAACTCCGGTCTTCTTTAACAAAGCATCCTATGATATCTTAGGAGCGCTAATGAGCCTAGTTACTAGTAGTTCTTAATTTTTCAAAAGCGTCAGCTAACAGTTTTACATTAATCTTAAGATAAATGTCGTGATAATCACGAAACGTTTTACAACTGAACATTTTGCGCTTGTTGATGATCTTCAATAGTAATTCAACTCTTTGATATATGTGGAATTTCTATCAAAAGCTATAGCTTTGTGTAGAAAGTTTCTCAAAGTGATAACTATTACTCTTTAAATCTGTCAAAGCAATTAATGTATTTGGGTTAAACCCCTTGCGTTTTAGTAGTAATAGCTCATTTTCTGTTAATCCAACTTTAGTTATCTTCAAGTTGCCTTGTTCAAAGTTTTATAACTAGTGAGTCAAGAGATGAAATTATAAACTGCAAACTATCAACGAATTGCAATAACCAAAACTAAAACTCATTTACTTCTCGAGAGTGTTTGGAATACAGCTAATCTTACCTCCTCCGGTTTTAAAAAGAGCTTGCATAATGATTTGAGAATTGTAACCTCTTAGATTATGAAATACGACTGGTACCTTTGTTACACCAGGCCTAATATGAAGCTTAAGGTTGCACTCTTTGTGAGAGGTACCTCAATACTTTCCTGTTATATGGCAATGGTCTCTAACTTTATCATTAACGAGATTTTCATTGCAGTTGTGGTAAATTGTTGTTTCCGCAAATAAGGTCTTGTCGCCATCAGTCATAACCATGTTTTCGGATTTATAAAATTCTTTTCAACTCTGTTTGAAAGCTAGCCAAGAAGGGTTCCTCTGCGTTTTCATCACGATACAGGGTCGAAGCTTCGGTAAAGTCATTATTTCTAACTTTTACATAGTAACAGCTGCTAGGTGGTTGGTTTGCAATCAATCAAGTTAAGATTTTAGGTGGATCTGTTTAAGGTCCTTTCACAGTTACATTAATGCTTCAAAGTCAGCATAGATAATGTATGGTACTCCATTTGCTCGTGATAATTTGTAAGTTTGCAAATATCATCCTTTTATTTCTAAGGCATCACTGTACGCTGGGCCTTTTCTCCAATTCCAAGGCTTTCCTGGCGATGAGCTTTTAACAAGTGAGCGGTCAGATTAAAAAAACATTGTTACCGAGGTCTTCGAAGGCCTCGACAACAAGGCTTTTTTAATCTATTATTTTTACTTGTTTAATAAACCATTCCAGTATTTAATCCAAAAGTAGTGAAATTTCTAATTTTGAATAAGTAAAAGGTCTATTTCAATGCTATCTTTTTTATTGCTAATGTAAAGATGATATTGCTAATGTAAAGATGATATTGCTAATGTAAAGATGATATAAGCCTTTATCCCATGCAAATACGTTAATTAAAAGTGTTCGATTTTGGCGCTCAAACTTTGTAATATTGCTTACCTGTACTGAAAATTCGATTTCATCAAAGTTTAGCTCTCTGGGGTGCTGGCTGTATTTTGATATGCGGTTTGCATGTTTTTTTTACTGGGAACAATGCACTAAGGATATCCCACTCAAAGCATTATCTATGTTTTTGACATTTATGACGCAACGCTTTGGGATGTACCCTGGTGTTTTAATATATGATTTACCTCTGAACGGACTATATTTTGCAAACCTATGTGTAGTGATTCGCAACAATTTAGTTGCCAACCAGAACTCTTGTTAATGAATTTCTCGAGTAGTTTGTTAATTTTTGCAGGAGCAGTTTCAAGTAAATTTCTATTAATTCTTTTTCTTTTACTTTTCTTAGTATAAGATCCATTTTAATTAAAAATTTTGATAAATATCTTTTACTATAATATATGTATGTTTTTCTCTGATTAAAAATTTTTCAATATACATATTTTTATTCAAAGTCTGAGAATAGATACTCTTCATCGTCTGCTATTTTTCTACAATTACTACTTTTGCATATAATGGAAATGAAATTCCCACGGAGCTTATGCAAACGCCGCCAAAATGTTATCGGAATTAAATTCATTTGTTTTATATTTTATGTATATATATATATATATATATATATATATATATATATATATATATATATATATATATATATATATATATATATATATATATATATATATATATCCCTTAAAGGACGGCGGGTTATTTTACTACCCCAGAAGAATTTGTTTTTAACTGTCACATCAACAAATTTTGACTATTTGAACTGCCACTTCAGAACATCTTTTATTATCATTTAAGGAAGTTGTTAGTGTAAAATGTTTTTGTTTTACTAATTAATTGACAATAATATTGTTTGTTAAAAATTTAGTTACGTTAAAGACGGTTGGGGTATTTTTATACCCCATGCAAGTTTTCCCATTTTATAGTTAGTGAGTCAATAAATAGTTATATGAATCATGTTTAGTTTAATACTTGTTTGTGTTTTAGTTATTTTTTAATAGGTATGGGGTATTATTTATCTTTTTTATGAGTAAATTATACCATATATGCATTATATATATACAATTAATGTAACAACAATAGTGTGCTCATCTTGCATATATTTTGTTTTTATGTCAAAAATATTTATATTATTGATACAAAATAATAATGCCTAAAGAATTTGTTGTATATTTTTCACATATTTTGTTTGATAAACACTGAAACTATTTTTTAGAATAAATAAAACTAATATAATGAGTCGCCCAAGAAGAAATGCTGCAGTCGAGGCTAATAATATAATTTTTATTTTAAATGAATAGAATAAGACTAGAAGGATGGATTGACACAACAGTAAATGAACTTTATGAGTTTATTGGAGTTCTTCTTCTAGCTGGAGTGTACCATTCTAAAAACCAAAGCATAAAAGAACTTTGGAGTAGATTAGATGGCATACCAGTATTTTCGGCTTCAATGTAAAGAGATCGATTTGTTAACTTGCGACGATGCATTCGATTTGATGAGAGAGAAACAAGAAATCAAAGACGGTTTGAAGACAAATTTGCACCTTTAAGAAATATAATGGAAATGTTTATTACTAAATGTAAGAGCAACTACAATCCAAGTGCATAACTCACTGTCAATGAGCAACTAGTTACATTTAGGGGACGTTGTCCATTAAAGATGTTTATACCTACTAAGCCAGGAAAGTATGGAATGAAGATATGGATATTATGTAATGCTGAAACCTCTTACTGCATAAACTTGCAGTTGTATATTGGTAGAGTAAATGGAGCACGTGATGTTGGACAAACTACATGAGTAGTTCTTGAACTAATTGATCACTTAAATGGAAGTGGCAGACACATAACAGCTGATAATTTTTTTACAAACATTCATCTTGCACGTGCATTGCTAGGACGTAAAATGACATACACTGACACCATTATAAAAAATAAAGGAAAAATACCAAAAAAGTTATTGCCAGCCTTACATCGACCAGTTTACTCTAGCATTTTTGGTTTTCAAAATGACTCTACTATAGTTTCTTATGTACCTAAGAAAAACAAAGCAGTAATATTATTGTCAACCTTCCATCACAGTAATGACATTGTTGTGGGCCATAATGAAAAACCACGTATTATTCTAGATTACAACAAATATAAAGGTGGAGTTGACACATTAGACCAGGTTGTCAGGTGCTACTCAAGTCGCCGAAAGAGTAACCGATGGCCGTTTACAATGTTTTGTAATATTTTGGATATTGCTGCATACAATGCTTTGATTTTATTCTTATCAATTCACACTAATTATAAAAATTGGGCTTCTCATAGAAGAAGAGAATTTTTAAAAGAATTATCAAAAAGTCTTATTAAAAAATTTGATGCAAATGACAATCTTCCACAAATAGTTGCAAATAATAATCTTCGCCAAGTAATTGCACAAAATAGCCTTTTAAATCAAGGTCAACCAATACAAGAGCAGCATATAAAAAGATGCTATATGTGTCCTCGTGTTCATGACAGAAAAACCCGTCTGCAATGTGCATCATGTAGCCATTCTGTTTGCAAGGCTCATAGCAAAATTGTTTGCGATAGTTGCCTTATATAGAAGATATATTTTGTTTTTATTTGAATAAATTGTCTCAAATATCACTTTTATTTAAAAAAAAATTGAGAAAATTGATATTTTTGTTAAAATTTTAATTTAAAAAGTTCAACATATTTTGTATAAAAACCTATATTTTTAGTTGGGGTAGTTTAATACCCCAGCCGTCCTTAACCTAAATTTTTTTTCCAGTACATTAATAGATATATATATATATATATATATATATATATATATATATATATATATATATATATATATATATATATATATATATATATATATATATATATATATATATATATATATACATATATATCCCTTAAAGGACGTAATTTTTATATATATAATTGTAATTTTTATATATATATATTTATTTATTTTTGTATTTTTTAATTTTATGTTTTTTGTATTATTTGTTTTTTTATTTTTGAGCCATTGTGCGGAAAGAAATCGAAAACTTTGATAAGGTTTTAGAAGAAGATGTTTAAGATTAGTTCAAAGTTTTTTGTAAAGAAAGATTTTATTAAAGATTATAAAAAAATTTAAGGACTTATACAGAAACACGTTACAAACTCTACAGAAAACATTCAAATGATAAAATTGTATATCATTAAATAAGTTCTGGCAGTGATTGTCTAATCATAAACAACAATATTTTTGTTGTAAAAGAGAAAAAAAAATGGGAACATGAGTTTACAGGAATACTAAACAGGAACAGGAATTTACAGGAATATTAAACATTTAGTTCTTACTATGAGCCAGTGTATTAGTTCAGCTCATTTAATTAGTTTCTGATTACCATTTTCTACTTGACAAAAAACGTTTTTAATACAAAAAAATTGACAGATATAATTATCATGTCAGCAGCGTTTCTACGGACATGATAATTATATCTTAAAGTAATAATATTTCTGATGTTCCTGATTATTACCCTTATCACTGCCATTGGGTCAATTTTAGAATTGTTAAACATATGGTAGCATCTTCTGTTCCATATTTCACTCATGATGGTTTGAGTGAATGTTAACAGCAGCTGCGAGATATGATTTTTCTCCGATAAATTTGCAGTTTCAATCGAGAATATCGAATTTATTGGAGAAAAGTTGTTTTGGGATGTCAAGGAGTTATATACCTGTTTAAAGTATTCCCATTATGTAACGGAAGGAGGACAGTAGGGGAAAAATTGTGCAGAACCAAATCTTGCAAAAGAATTCCTATTGCTAACAGTTTAATGAATGATCAATGTTTCCCTCTAAACTCTTACTTGAACTCTTTTGAATTATCTTTTGAAGAGTTTGAAATTGCCTTTAAAATGTCAAAGTGTAACAAAGCAATTGGCCCTAATCGTATTAATGGCAACATTATTATAAGTTTGATGTTTTAAAAGATATACTCTTTATGATTTTTTCAATATCAATTAAACAGGAAATTTCTCCACAAGCTCTAAAATTAGCAAAAGTCATAACAATATTAATAGGTGGTGACATTAAGAATATAAGTAACTATCGTCCTATTTCACTACTTTCTGTATTCTCTAAAGTTTTAGAAAGAATTCTGTACAATAAAATTTATAATTATCTTACTATAGATAATTTATTATACAGCAATCAATATGGATTCGAAAAAAACAATTCCACTGAAGATGCTATTCTACTATTTACAAGAAATATATCTAACACATTTGAAAATTCTCAATTTACTTTAGGTGTTTTCATCGACTTGGCGAAAGCTTTTGATACTATTGATCACAAAATTCTTTTTAAAAAGTTGGAGTGGTACGGAATTACTGAAAATATATACTAATATGGCTAAAAAGTTACCTAAATAATCGAAAACAATTTCTTTATGCAGATGATAACGTATCATCTAATTTTTTAAATATTTCATGTGGAGTTCCTCAAGGATCCATATTAGGACCCCTCCTATTTCTAATATATTAATGATCTACCAAAAGCTTTTAACCTAATGACAATTATTTTTGCTGATGGTTCTAACTTATTTCTTTCTTATAAAAACATTTTTACACTTTTTAGCAACATGAACATTGAACTAATCGAAATTTTCAAATGGTTTAGATTAAACAACCTATCATTTTATATTGATAAAACTAAATGGATTCTTTTTCATCCTTATGGTAGAAAGCACCAGCTGCCTAGCAACTTTCCTTTTCTTTTTATCGATAAAATAATTATTAAAAGAGTTCTAGTGACAAGATTTTTAAGTGTATATATCGATGAAGATCTTACATGGAAAAGCCACTTTGCTAAATTGTGCAACAAAATTTCAAAGAGTATTGGCATTTCATACATAATAAGGAACGTTCTTGATAAACATACCTTAATTCAATTTTATTATTCGTTAGTGCATTGCCATATTAACTATGCAAACATTGCTTGGGGTAGCACTTATAAAAGTAAACTTAAACCTCTCTATCGGCAACAGACGCATGTAGCAGGCCTTACAAATTTCAAGGACCGTTTTGCTCACGCCAAGCCTCTTTTATATGATTTGAAAGCACTCAATATATATGAGTTAAATGTTTTTAATATTATTTGTTTTATGTATAAACGCAGGACCCACCTATTACCCTTGTCTTTTCGTAACTTGTATTTACAAATAGATAGAAGTAAATATTTTAAGGAACGATAATTTAATTCGAAAACCATTTTTTCAAACTAATTTTGGAAAATTTTTTATTTCATTTCGCGTACCATTTTTATGGAATAGTATAGTTCTAAATACTTCTAAAGATTTTTCTCAAGAATGTAATTTTGATTCTTTTAAACGAAATCTTAAAAAACTCATTTTTTCAACTGAAAATATACTAATCTACTTTTAAACTTTTGAAAATCCCTGATTTATATTAGTATATGTATATACTTAATGTATATTCTTTTTTATTTATTTATTTTTTTTGTTTTCTTTTTATCAACAAGCATTTATTTAACATGTTTAATTTTAGTTAATTATTTAATATGTTTTAGTTTTTAAGTTTTAGAATCTCTCCGTTAAGCTTAACGGAACTTTTGTCTGAAATTTCATTACAATATTTCTAAGTAAAGAAATGGCGAAAATTTATATAAATTCGTAAAAATAAAACTTATACCAAAATAAAACATTTACGTTTAAAAAATTATAACTTTAAATAAATTTTTTATTAATGTAATTTAAAAGAAATTTTTGACTAACGCTTCGTTAAGCTTAACGGAGAGATGAGAATACGGCCCCAGATGGTCTTTTTTGAGTATCCGCGTTTTTTATATTTATTTTTATTCCAAATTTCTTAACGATACCTTGACTTGTTAACTTTTCTTTTTTTATATTATTTGCATCTGTATCATAAATATTGTAATAAAGAACAAATTAAAAAAAAAAAAAAAAGATTGTCCTGAATTTATCCACAAGTTTTACACTTGTTGCTTTTAACGATCTGTTGCCTTGTGCTTTTGGCAAGCAAGGAAGCAAAAGGTAGGATATTGCAAAGAAATTGGAAGAGGATATTTTTTGTCGGTCTGGATGCGTGGGAGGTAAAGTTTTTTTCCATATCTGGGTCCACGGCATTGATGTTTTTATTGAACTTTTCCAGAAAAGTTCTGCTGACTGTCTTTTTTTTTTGCCACTTCTTAATAAAAGTTTTTTGTTGATTTTAGGGGGATGTTAAATATTTGTCTAAAATTTCAATCGCAGTTTTGTAGTACTGAAACCTTTTGTTGTCCCAGTGTTTTGAAAAAGTTTTTTGTTTAAAAAAAATCCACCTTTGGTTTTGTTTAGTAAATTTTATAAGTAAACATGCTACCGAATACCTTGAAGAGTAGTATGAACCGTGAGTTTTGTTCTCTTTGCTTTCCTTCATTTGAAAGAGCGTCTTGAGGCGAAGAGCAAGACTTTGCTCCTTCGGTGATAATATTCCAAGACCCCCGCTTTTGACGCGTAGGAAAAGTGTCTCTCATTTGACCGGGTTGAAAGGGGTCATCCATAAATTGCGGGTGGGAGTAGGGGGAGTAGTGGTTTTGTGACAACTAATGCGGAACTGGGTACTAAAGCGTTATGATGTTGTGACGAGTGAGGGGGAGGATGGGTTTAAAAATGATCAAAAATTGCGTGACGTGGATGGTCCCCAAGGCCGCGACAGCTCATTTTCCGTTAAATTATCGAAAGCCAGAGAAGTATAGTTTTAATGAGGATTTTGATTGTTTGATTTAAACTATTATAGTTAAACTAGTAAAATAATAAATGTTGCGTTTAAGTTTCTCCTCAAATCGTAAATCAAAAATAAAAGATAATGTTTATCTCACAATGCAGAGATTTTCCTTTAAATCCGAGGATTGCGAGTTGTGGATTAAAAAACTTCAAATGCAAATTTTGTGTTTACAGATTATATGCAAATTTGTGCTCAGTACTGGCCTAAAGATGCAGAATTAAAAAAAGTCAAAGGTGGTAGTTTTTTTCTAATGCATCCTTCATCAATCTTTAAAGGTATACCAATGTCTTGTATTCTAATAGTGTCTAGAAAACGAGATGTCACTGGGTAGGTAAGTGCGTATCCAACGAGTTACGGCACCGGTCCTTTAATCAAAATCTTCGACCATTTTATCATAGCGTGCTTAGCGTTTGATTTGTAAGGATGTATTTTGTTGTGTTACTTTTTAGGTTTTTATATCAACATAGGCATTTTTAAAAATTAGAGTTAAACTTCATTTTTATGTTGTCTTTTTTTTGTAGTACAACCGCTATTATTAAATTAACTTTTCTTAAAAACTTCGTTGTTGATCAGACATTAAATTTATATTAAAGGAATGTTGAAAACATTTTTGAGTCTATTTTCAATAGTTTCAAAAAATCTTTTCAATAAAATTTGACATGCACGTAGAAAATAAGTTTTTAAGCTTTTCTCAATAGTATTGTGAAAAGTTTAAAAACTTATCTTCTACGAGCATGACAAATTTTATTGAGAAAGATTATGCAGCAGACACCTAATTTTCTGCCGCAGAATATGTACCTACTTTAAAATAAGGTAAATAAAACAAAATATTGCGTTTATAACAATAAAGTTCCATAACAAAACTACCGTTAGCCGAACCTGGCATTTTAAGATTGGTCGCAGTTTTATTAAACAATTCTTGTAATCAATTTTTTATACTTAAAAGAGCATAACTTTTTGTAAAAATGTTATTTTTTAATAAAAATTTCACTATTGTAATGCTGATTTAAGCCTCATTTCAATGATATAAAACAATTAATAATAAAATAGTTTAAAACTTTTACACGCCTGCCTGCACTGCACAGTGGGATCATTCCATTAAAGTTTTTTATATGTAAGACTTTCGGGTATTATTTTACTAATGGACAATTTTCTAATGTTCCAAACAATTTATGTTCATGTTTAAGTTAAAATATAATGTTTTGTAAAAAAATTGCGATGATTGATGCCCGGGATCAAAAATACCCTAAAAGGTTAGCCACCCTCCCTCTCCAAGTATAAAGGCAATGAGTCCAAAAAAGATTTTTGTTGCTATCTCAAACTAAATTTAAATTCATTTGCATATTTTAACTTTCGTCAAATAATCTTTTATTCTTTGAAAGTTATGATCATGTAATGTTTACACCCTTATTTTGGGGAGGGTGAAAACTTTATTATAGTTACTACAGTTACAATAGTTACTATAGTAACTATAGTTACTATATTTATATCTTTTGATCTTTTAAACAGATTTTTAAATGAGAATTAAAGTCTGTCGTTTTAATTTTTAACAAATAATAAATATAAATAACAAAACTAATAATAAAAAAACTAATAAACAAACGTTTGGGATATTCTTGTTTCAAAACTCCAATGATTTGAAACGAACCACTGGATTTTTTTTAATACTTTATTATTATTTTTTTAAATTTAATAAATTTATATAGTAAGCAAACAAATAGAAAGTTATACATTATACAGTTTAAAACTTTCTTCTACATCAATATCTAGTTTTAGATTTTCGTCAACATTTTCAATATTTAAATATAATTCACCTAAGTCATTAATTTCATCTGACTCCATATCACATAAATTTTCTCTATCATCGCTATAAACTTTTAACCTTTTCTGGTTGGCACAAGGTTTCTTACTTTTCAATCTTTCAGTTAATTGAACTAATTAGGGGATAAGAAGTATGTTTACCTCGAATAAAAATTTCAAATTAAGTTTGTTTTTCTACTTTTTTTTTCCTTGCATGATGTTCGCAAACAAATTTATAAATTCTTTGTTAAGATTTATTTGCTTCCTCTACAATTAAACCAAGAGTAACTGGTGAATTAAAAATTTCCCCTGCATTTGCTAATACTTCTAATACTAATACGAATGGAAGCTAGGCCCTTTAACAAATCATATGGCTCTAACAACTTCTTATTTGTATCATTGCAGTATTTATCAATTTTTTCCAGATCAATTGGGTCTTTGTAATTAATTATTTGAAATTTAATTGATTGCAATTAGAATGTTATGTAACCTGACATTAGTTTCTTCATCAATTTCTAACATTTTGCTGAGTAATAGAGTTAGAAAAAACTCGTCGACAACCGTTTCACGGTATGACAAGCTCCTGATCCGCCAGCTCTTGGTTCATCAACTCTTAAACCAATTTCTTCAAGTATCCTATCGTGAACAACTTTTTTTCTTTTTAAATATTGATCTTTTAAAACCTTTTTGACTTTTCAAGTTTGTATTTTAATTCTATGTAGAATATTTAAAATAAATTCAAAAAACCTAATCCAAACATGTAGTGGTGAAATACCATAGCACAATGCCTGCTTATATGTAACAAATCCTTTCTTAAGGATTTTTTTTTTTTTTTTTAACTTAATTTTTAGGTTGCTTATCAGGTTAAGTGTGGCATGACAAATCGGACAACATTGTGACGAAGAAGTACCCGTGATGTAAACAAAGATTTTCCCATCAATCATTGAAAGGACAAAACTATAGTTGATAAAAACACACTTATGTCCTGGAAACTTTAACAGTAAATATATTAAGAATTTCTTTTTCAATTTCCTACTTAATTTTTAATACCTCTTCTTTGTTTTCCTTTATACAAAATCTAATACTCTGAGATATTATATTATTTCATAAAATATTGTTTTGTAATTGATTGTACATATAGTCGATGAGATGATGTTGCTGTGACAACTGATCCGAATCTTAAAAGGTTATTTTGATTTGAATTGTAAAAACTTTGATATTATATTAAATGACTTAATGTTCCGTCCATGTAGTTTCACAAGCCTCTTGGATGTGTGATCCATTAGATCCTGTAGTTTAACTTTGGCCTTTGTTTCATTAACATCAATGGATATTTTTAAAGAGGAGCTCTTGTTTTTTATTTCGGAAATTACTCGATAAGATGGAGATATGCGTGGTGCTTCTTTATAAGTATTTTCATAATAACTTTTGAATCAAATACAATATTTGCTATTAATTATTGTCTTTTGGTGCGAAAACTTGATTCATTAAACTTTTTTATTGGTTGACCTCTTTTTGATGAATCATTTATTAAACCCTCTTGTTTACCTGGAGATTCAACTAAATCAATTATTTCAAAAACTGAATTAAGCCAAACCTGATTTTTATGCCATAGTGCTACATACTTTGCCAGAGTTAGTTTTAATCTCCTTTTTAATAAATTTGTTTTGTATTTTATGACTTGAATTCTGACTAAAAAAAAAAAAAAAAAGGTACATAATGGAACAATTTCTTAATTCTTCATCAAAGTTAAAATTTGGTACGTTTGTAATGAGTTTTTTACTTCCAATGCTAATAATTGTAGTAACAACTTTTTCAGGAAATTTTTATTTCTTTTATTTTTAACAGTTTATATTGTAACCTTTAAAATGATGTACATATTGTCAATTTTTCAATGATCTATATTTAAACAAAATTATAATTACTAAAACTCAGCATCTTGAGAACTTTGATCAAAAAATTTTTAAAACCCTTACTTCAAGAAGCCACCGCTATTAAGCCTGCCACATTGAGAATTTCATAAATTAGAAAATTTTTAGTGAGGGTGTTGGTAACAAAACCCACTAGCAGACATAATGTTTGAAGTAAGTCAATTTTTTGATTTTTGGCCATGTGATTTCCCACTGTGCATTGTAAAAAATTTGAAATCAATGATAAATAACTATATCTTTAACATCATATGAACATTGTGGACTTGTACCTTATATATATATAACTTTAGCAGGTTTTACAGATATTTATTTTACTAGATAAAGCCAACTATTACAAATTAAACAAGGGAATTATTAAATATATTTCTCAACTGAAGAATGTAGTTAGGTTTTTTATTAATAATGAAACAGATTCTAAGCGAGAAAATTATATTAGGCATCTAGTAGCTTTATAAAATAAAACAAACAATACCCCTTTTTCTTTAGAAGACATTTCAGATGCATTAGATTTGTATTCAAAATCTCGATCAGTATATTTTGATCTCGTAGCTTGTTTTGCCAAGTGAACGAGAGTTACAACAAATGACAAACAAATTAAATAAACTTGAAGATACTGAAGATTTATAAATGGTTTATAAGGTGCTTCTGGAATTTTAAAAATACTGCTCTTTCTAGGCTGATGAGGTGTGCATAAAACCTGGGTTACAGTACTCTGGTATTTTTGACTAGTCAACTGGAAAGCCAAGACTTTGTTTTTAGTATAATTTTAAACTAAAAAAAAAAAAAAAGCTTTAATAGTTGTATAACTCTCAATTAGTAAGAATAAATCGTTAAAAAAAAATCACTGTTTTTAAGAAATTATTAATTATGTTTTTGATTGTAGGTATTTCGAAGCAGAAAATGTCCAAGAAAAAGCAAAAACAGTTTTGGCAAGAATACTCATTTGTCTTTTTGGTAGCTCACAACATGTTATAAAAGTTTTTCCAGTTTGTAAAGTTACAAAAAATTTTCAAACGAGCATGATAGAAGAATTAAATCAATAAATCATAGTTGCAGGTGGAAAGCCTCTTGGGTTAATAATTGATAACTGACAAGTAAATCAAAAAACATTTCAATATTTTAATGCAAAAAATGTTCAAGCATCTTATCTTTTGAACAATGTGCGTATTTTAAAATGTGTTTGAAATAATTTGATCACTGAAAAATTACAATGTTTAAAGTATAAATTGCTAAATATAAAAATGTTATAATGCTAAATTGCAGAATGGAGATTTTCATTCATTCATGTCATCTTTATGTTGCAAATAATCTAATTGTTAAGTTGTCACCGTTAACGCAAGAAGCTGTGTCACCAAAACCAATTAAACAAAATTTTTTTGTGATAAAACAGTTGCACCGTTAGGTGTTTAATTTTCTGAAGCTGAAGATAGCACTTTTCATTGAAAAAGTTGTCAAGTGGTGGCTTATTGTCAACAGTAAAGCAAAAGGTCTAGAAATTAGATTAAATGATATTCGAAAAAAGCTTATAGCTTCAGTCAATGATTGGCAAATAAATTTCTTAAAGAACTATATTTCTTACTTTGCTGAAAATTTGAAATGCTTAAATTCAAAATTAAGAGAGAAAAAGTTAACCATGTTACCGAAAGTGCCTTGCAAAAAAGTTCTAAAAGGTTTGCAAGCTGTGCAAAGTATTTGTTGAATTGCGGTGTATCTTATGTATTGTTAGGAAATATGCAATCAGATGCAGTAGAATTGAAGTGACACTTGTGAATAAAATTTCACCATTGCTTTGCAAGAGAGGATTAATTGATATTTTTATCAACTGTAATAGTAAATTTCAATTTCTTTTTCGAAGTGTGATAAAAGCTTGCTGCATTTCGGTAAAAAAAATTTTAAACAATTATTGCAAAAAACACTCTGAAGATTTTGGTAAGGAATGTTTAATAATGCAAGCAAAACTATAAACTTCAAAATAAAATACTTTGAGTCAAAAAACTCAAAACAATTTTTTTTAAGTGAATGTATTTGCTTGTTTTTATCAAAAAATTTATCATTTGTTTTACATGTGTTGGACAGCTGAAATAAACATTCAGTTAAAAAAGTGAGATTTAGTCATTTTTAAGTAAAATCAGTAAACTCTTTAAATCTTTAATGTAATTAACTTATTTCTAAATGCAAAAATAAATTCCAACAATATTTGCTTCCAAAAATTAATTCGTTTAGTCTTAACAAAGCTCCTTATTTGTTTCTAAAGTTTGTTAACAAAAGCAAAGATAAAAAATTATTTTAACCGTAAAAAAGTCGGCCTTTGCTAATTTTAACCGTAAAAAAGTCGGCCTTCGCTAATTTTACGGAAATGAGCCATTAAAACAATTTCAAACTAAAGTTATTTGAAACTATTTGTTGTAAATTTTTATTAAAAAAAAGTTTTAAAAAAAAGATTCTTTTTAATGGTAAATTTTAAAAGAAAACGAAAAAAAAAAGTAAATGGAAAAGTAAAAATTCAATTTTTTTTAGCTCTTGCTATTGCTGTTAGTTATTTAACTATTGTTAATTTGATTTACTAATTTGATGATCATAAAAAAAAAAATAGCATTTTTTGAAAACGTCATTTCAAAAATTTAAAGTAACTTTAATTTTTGTTAACATTAATATACGCTAATATTAAAATACTAGCTATCATGACCCTTAAAATACGGGTCTTGCTACATCTATTCCATACCAACCTTTTTCCATACTTGTTCTTTACTTAAATATTTTTGAGGAAGCGGTAAAAAAAATAACTATAGAAAAATTATACTTATTGTTTACTTTTTCAAGCTATAAAAAAAAATATTTTTTTCTATAAGAAAGCAAGTTGCCTCTTTAATGCGCAGTCTTAACTAATTACTAAGCACATTAATAACTTGAGTATCTCTATCATGACATGCGCACAAATTTCAAATAGTGTTTTCATCTTTTTTAAATTTTTAAAGCTTTTTAATGTTTCTAGAAATTTTAAAAAGTTTTTAAAAAAACTCTCTCCCTTTCGTTTGTTATAGTATATAATATCTTTATATATGTTAAGCATATAATATCCAAAGACCTTAAAAATGTTTTACTTTCTAATCTAAAAAACTGGAAAAAATTAAAAAAAAAAATTAAGTGTGTAAACGAAAGTGTGTACATGAAGCACTTCAACCATTTTGGTATGCTATAATATCATCTTTTAACACTATTTAATAATCTATAACTCTATTTTAAAACCAAACAAAAACAAAAAAACAAAAGGAGGGGAGGAGCTTTTGCCCTTAATTTAAGCCCACACCTTATGTGCCTTATGAAATGTGGGCCCTCTTTTCCTCTGCAATATACTGAAAAAGCATTGTAAGATATATCTAAAATGCAAAAAGAAAAAAAAATTATGACATCATAAAAGAAGTAAAATCATATTAACACAACAAACAAATTCACCTGTTGCTGATGTTTTTCTAGAGCATTGTTAAAAATAGTCAAAATCTGTAAGAAAAGACATTTATTGCAAAGACCATAATTGTCTTTGATAGCTTTTATGTTTTTCCGATAGCGTTTATGCTTTCGTTATTTTGTGTAATAGCTAATTATTAGCTATTACACAAAATAACGAAAAGATAAACGCTATCGGTGCAAACAAATTTTGAAATTCGACCAGAAATTAAAAATATTCTTACCTTGATTGCGACAAACTTTTTTTAAACTACTAGCTAATGATCAACATAAATTTTAAATAATTAAAGTTTGCTATATTAAAACCATATTTTAACAGTAGACAAAGTAAACTAGGATCGTTGGTATAGCACCAAAGTTGAACTAAAGAAATAAAATAACAACTAAATTTAAAATATTTCCAGTTAAACATGACAAATAACACTACCATCATGAGATAATAAAGGTTAAAGTATAAAAACAAACAATAAGACAGTACAGTAAAAAAAAAAAAAAGTTATCTAAATTCTTTCATTGCTGCGCACTCGTTTTAGAATGATTACCGAGGGCGTGATAAAAGAGCTATAACACTTTAAACCTCTTTAGTACCTTAATATTAGTTAGTTTTAACTTTTCATTGTTTTAAAAATAAAATATTTGATAAAACGATTCGTTTTAAATTAAATTAAAATTTTAAGTTTCATATTAAATTAAATTAAAAAAAAATTAAAAATTTTCAATTATATTTTTAATAAAAACATTTTATTTAAACTTAACTGTGTTTAAAAAAGTTTAGATTGCCGCATGGCAAGTTCAAACCATCAGCTTGCTTTTTTTAAATTTTTTTTTATTTAAAATGCAAAACAAAACAAACTTATAGCTCACTTTTAAAAAGATTTTTAATTTGTATTTTAGAATAATCAAAAGAGATAAAAATAAATAAATAAATAATAAGTTCCAATAATAGGAATTGAACCTCGCCGCTCTGCTTCAGAATGTAGGTGCGCTAACCGCACGGCCACACAGGTTTATATTCTAAGGAAATTTTAAAATTATTTAACAAACCAAAGACGTAATAAAACAGAATTGACCGCTTCAGATTAAAATTTAGGATATGTTGTCGCAATGCAAGTAAAACTGTAAAACTTGATACTACATAATAAAATATTTAAAGTTGCATAACAAAATATACATTACATAATAAAAAATACGTTTGCACTTTCGTTCAAAGATACACTTTCGTTTAAAGATACTTGCATACACTTTCGTTCACGTATTCTCATAAAGCAAAGTGCTGCGACTCTTTCTCGCCATTACCTCGGTTGCAATGGCTGCTAAGAGTTTTGTGTCAAACACGCTCGAAAGGGCACTACTACTATTAAGTTCAGCATTATTATAAGGAGGTTTTGTTAACATTAAAATACGTATCTTTTGCTAATTCTACATAGACAAATCTAATTATTGCAAAACGCATTGATAATGTAATATTAATATAGTGGAGCGTATTGAAAATGTAATATGAATATTGCAGAACGCATTAATGAATTTTGTAAAAAATGAACCATCTAGAAATGGATATTTTATATAAACAATTATCCTAAAAGAATCATTTAAAGAGTAAACAAAAAAATTAAAAGAATTAAAAGTTTCCTATTTGTTTTTCAAAAGTCACTTTTTTCAAAAAATCTACAACAAGTAGTTTATAAACTTTAGTTTGAAAAGAAGAATAAAAATTTTGCATATCACAAGAACGGACAATCCTACCACAATAAAATGTAAAAGATTTCTATTCGGAAAAAGGAAGACTACTGATTCTTTATGGCCGTTAATCACGATCCTGTTACTAAAAAGAAAAAAAACATCCAACAGATTTAGTTGAATATTGAAAAAAATAATTTACACAGCATTCGAAGTGCAACTTTGACTGACAGTTATTTAAAGAAACTTTTACAAGTTTAACCCATAACACACATCAAGCAAAGGTTGTAATTTCGTAAATGTGTAAAGATGTGTACCCACAACTAATACAAGTAAAAGTTGCCACAAATTCCTTTTTAGCAAATCATTAGCAAAAAAAAAAAAAAAAAATTACAATCTGAATTATAAGGAGGTATATGTAAATTTTGTCATTAGATCAAGAAAAGGCGTTTGATAAAGTTGATCGTGCGTTTCTGCTTCAGATTCTCCGAAAAATGAATCTCGGAGAAAATTTTGTATCTTTTGTCAACACCTTATATTCAGAAGTTTCGGCATCTGTTCTGAATTGCGGTTTCCTGTCAGCCTCCTTTCCTAGGGAAAGAGGAGTTAGACAGGGCGACCCCCTCTCTCTCTTGCTGTACGTTTTTGTCGCCGAAGCTCTCGCTTTGGTGATCAAAGCGGACAGCAGAATAGAGAGTTTTCCGTTACCAGGTACACTTAAACTCTTCAAAATACAGCAGTACGCATACGATTCGAACATTTTTGCCAGGGACGTAAAATCAGTCCGCTTTTTTTTCGAAAAAATAAAACTGTTTGAAAAAGCAAGTGGTTCAATGATCAACGCCTCAAAAACCAAGGGTCTCGCCCTTGGGGGTTTTGATCCTAAAATGCCAAAAGCGGGGGTCTCGGTATTTTATCACCGAAGGAGCAAAGTCTTGCACTTCGCCTCAAAACACTCTTTCAACTGAAAGAATGCGAAGAGGACAAAGATCACGACTATTACTACTTTTCAGAGTATTGGTTGGCGAGTTCACTTGTAAAATTTACGAATCAAAACCAAAGATGGAACTTTTTAAAGCAGAACAATTTTCCTTACCGTGACGCGAAAATATGTCCTAAGCTCGTTTCAAACCTGGATCTTCTGCTTTTAAAGCAAGCGCTCTAAACACTGCGCCACGGCCGCACGTACTACAAAAGTAGTACTACAAAACACAGTACTACAAAACAACAATCAAAATATTAGGCAAAAATGGGTCCCTGTTTAACATCCCCCTAAAAATAACAAAATTTTTACTTAGAAGTGGTAAAAAAAAAAAAAGACAGTCGTGCCAGCAGAACTTTTCTGGAACATTTCAACAAAAACAGCAATGCCGAGGACCCAAATTTGGAAAAAAACCTTACCTCCCACGCATGCGGACCGACTGAAAACATCCTCTTTCGTTTTTTAAACAGTTTACCTTTTGCGGCCTTACTAGCCAAAAGCACAAGGCAACAGATCGTCAAAAATAACAAATGCAAAACTTGTGGTAAAATCGAGGACAACATCCGTATCTTTGCCTACTGCCCTCCTTCTGTTGAAATTTGGGAGTATTTTAAACATGTATATAACTCCTTGACATCCCGAAACAATTTTTCTCCAATAAATTTGATTTTCTCGATTGAAACAGCGAATTTATCGGAGAAAAACCCCACTTCGCAGCTGCTGTTGACACTCACTCAAACCATCGTGAGTGCAATATGGAACAGTAGATGCCACCACATGTATAGTAACAAAAAAATTGACCCAATGGCAGTGATCAGGGTAATAATCAGGAACATCAGGAATATTATTACCTTAAAATATAATTATCATGTCCGTAGAAACACCGCGGACATTTTCTGTGAGCATTTTTGTATTAAAAATGTTTTCTGTCAAGTAGAGAATGGAAATCTGCAACTAAACATATGAGCTAAAATAAAACAACGGCTCGTTGTATGTTTAGTAAAGATTTCCTTCCCTCTGCATCTTTTTTCTATGTTATAGAACATAATTATTATTATATATGATTAGATTAATCACTGCCAGCCCTTATTTTATGAAATATTATTAAAACACATAAGTGTTAATCTATAGTGTTCGCAACGTAATGTTTTGTGTAAAAGTCCTGTAATTCCTCTTAATTTGTTTTGATATAAATCTTTTTTTCCTTATGAATCTTTCTATAAAACCTATTTTAGAATTTCTCCTTTTTTTAACCTAATCAAAACTCTCGATTTCTCTTCGCACATTGGCAAAAAAATAAAAAAATAAAAATACAAAAAAATATAAAACCAAAAAACACAAAAATTTATATAAAATAAAAAAACACAAAAAAATAAAAAATACAACAAATATATAATAAAATATATAAAAAATAGAAAATATGTATATTTACAAACAATTGTAAAAACTTTATATTGTAAATCTATAAAACCTGAGGTAATGTAATTTTTAAAGAAAAAACTGTAAATATTTATTATTTTGTAGTAAAAGAAAAAAAAAAGGTATAATTAAAAGGTAACTATAGTAACTAAGAGATAAATAAAGGTAACTAAGGCGGAAAAAGTTACAAGCTGAAAAGAAACTGAATCAGTATCAGAAAACTAAGTTGAAAAAGTCAAGAAAGCTAAAACATTATCACATACAACAGGTCTAACGCGTAACAGAGAAAAAGATATAAACCAAAATGCCAAGGATATACTTGAGGACTATTTGTAGATCTTTTGTCTAATTATCAGTTTTTAATTAAGCTTGTGGAACAGATTTGTGGAAAGAATTTTATTTTATGCTATTAAAGTAATAACTAGTTTTTATATTGTTTTTTTTCTGTTTTTAATTATGTTTATGCATTACTAAATTTATCATATGTCATATTATTTATCATATGTCATCATATATGTCATACACTTTCCGCTAACTAGAAAAGTATTTAAAAATTTTATTTCAGTAAACTTATTAACAACCTTATTTTAAGCTTTAAAATGGAAGGCTTTTTTACATCAAATGTTAATGGTTTGCAAAACGAAGAAATGAGTAAAATGTTTCTTTATTTTTAACTGGTTATTTAGATGTTCCAAGAAGTCACGTTAACAGAGCATGTTTGCACAGTGCACTGTGGAAAAGCATTTGACTAGAATATTAATGCATCTTATCTTACTGTTGTCATCATACGACCGAAGCTGACATTTAAAAGATACTTCAAAAACTTCTTTCACCAAGAAATAGTAAACCAAGTATATATAAAGGAGCTATTAAAGCTAAAAGGAAAAGCGTAAAAGGAACTATAGAAATTATAATGCAAAAGAACCACGGTAACGGTAGCTACCTAAATTTTCTTTTAATCACATTAAAGTAAACTATAACTACTTTGATGTAAAATTAAAAATATTTTATCAATTAACATTTACGCATCCACACGCAAAAACGCATCCCAGTTTAGAAAAAAATTATTTTGAGAGTTGGTGTTTACTATCTAGTTTTAATACTGAAAGAAGAGAAGGGGATAAGGAACATTACAATGAGATATTGCATAGGATTAATAGAGTTCCTGCCTTGTGATGAAAAGTCTGTCTTTATGAGATGGGGTTGGCTAAAGGTGATGAGCAATTTTTCGATTGCCCAATTAATCAAACTGATGATTTAAGTAATATTCAAAAAATGAATAAAATAATCTAAAAATCTTGTTGCGCCTACAAGCTTATTCTGCAGTTAATGGACTGTCGCTCTCAAATGACAACTTTGTTATAATTTTAGACAATACTCAAGTTTTAATTAGATGGTTTTTGCAAAGCCAGTTTAAAGGCGTACCTCTGTTGTATTTATTGAAAAAGTAGCAATGATGGGTTTGCAAATTCTTGTCTAGTTTCTTCCAAATCAAGAGTTTCTTCACTTAAATATACAATTCTTAAGCTAGAATTAGAGCCATTTTATTATTGGCTAATAATTTTTCATTTGTTTATACAAAGTTGTCATATGTCTTAACAAGGAGGTATAATAGAATGGAGAGAGAATGAACCCACAAATTGTTAAAAATTGTAGTACAGTCGTTGTTGTATAATTATTCCTGCGGCAAGTCAAAATGGCGTCTTTTTGTTAAAAAAAGGCAAACTTTTTTTTTGGATTATATGTATATATACTTCGCCGTTTGACAATAACTACAATAACTAATTAAATAAATAAGAAATACATGACAGGAGCAAAAAGAAGACTATAGTTGTCTTATCGCCAAGCCCTGTAATATATACCATACATAGCATAGCTTTTAAAAACCGATGTTACGATGTTAGAAAAACTTTTAAATATTAATTACATTTTTTTTAAATTATATTTTAAATAAAGAAAGAATAAAAAAATAAATAAATAGAAAAAGTGAAAAAAATATATATATATTTTATATTTTATTATCCTATTTCTTTTTCTTTAAATTTCTTTTGTTAGATTGAGAATAATTAGGAACAAAAATTTTTTTAACAATACAAATTAAAATATATATATATATATATATATATATATATATATATATATATATATATATATATATATATATATATATATATATAGACAGATAGATTGATAGGTAGCAAAAACAAAAAGATAAAAAAGTAATGTACACACTCAGACAAATACATGGCAAACAATTAGGGGTACTTTTTACATAAGATTTCAAAAATATATATTATAAACTTTTTTACATCCTCGGTAATAAACATATGATAAAATTAAATCGTTTAAAAGTTTACAATAGAATTTTTTATTTTTATTTTTTATAAGTGTATATATAAAATTAATAGATATATTCATAATTATATAAATCAAATGATAAGAGTAGTCTTATTTAATGCCTTAGAAGAAATTTAATTCATTGTCGTTTTGTAGAAGAGCTTGCCTAAGTTTTGTTTTAAAAACTCTTGGTTAAGCGAAGAGAGTGTTTTAAGGTTATCATTTAAAAGTGTATTCCATAATTTAGGTCCTCGATTTGTGATTGAGAATTTACTGGCTGAATAATAGGTTTTGGATAGACTAAAGTTATTTTTTGAGAATCTTGTGCTGTATATATCATTTATTTTTTTAAATATTGAGCAAAATAAAAGCGGTGCCTTTTTTTATCAAGTTTAAACATAAATATTAGAATTTGATAAAGATTTATTTTGAAAACATTTAATATATTGAATTTACTAAATAGTATTTTTGCATGGGAGAGTTGAACTTCATTTGCAATAATCCTAAGAGCATGTTTTTGTTTGCAGAGACGTTTATTTATTTTTGTAACGTTGGTACTGCACCAAGCAGTATTTGCATAGTTTTGGTAACAATGTATAAATGAAAAGTATATGCATTTTAAACAAGATTGGTTTAAAAACTGTTTAGCTTTATACTGTATACCAATATTTTTTAAAATTTTATTCTCAATTACATTTATATGTTCTCTCCAATTAACATTTTCATCTAGAATTACGCCCAAGAATTTTAATGATATTTTTCTTTTTATTAAATTATTATCAATATAAAGAATCGGTAGTTTTAATTAAATATTTTTTTTTTCAGAAGCATAATGGAATAATATGTATTTATTTTTATTAATGTTTAGGGATAAAATTTAGTATCGATCCAATATTTTGCCATAAAAATCTGTTCTTACACTTTAGTTTTAGAACAGATTTTGATAGCAAAATATTGGGTTGATACTAAATCGGCCAAATGTTGGCCCAACATAGTACGTTATTTGCGAAAAACCGATTTGGAGAATTAAAATATTAGAATAAAAAAAAGCAGTTGCTTTACTAAGCGTTTTTGGAATAATTGATCAGCTTTCCGTGAATAAAAACTAGAGTAAAATCCCTCAAATTTTTGTTGAGGGATTTTACTCTAAATCAAAGTATTTCCTCCAATCCGCGGACTTCTTTAAAAAAATAACCGGTTGTCAAAAATCTAGCTAATAAATTTAGCTTTGCGATTTATCTAAAATATTTGAGTCGTTTCCGTCAAATATGGTATTTTGTAGTTTAAGGATATAGATATTAGCAATTTGTGTTAAACATTGTCCCGCATCTATATATCAAAAAATCAATTTTCCATTCAAAATAACGTCCTCCAAAGTAGATAGAAAGTATAAATGATTTAGACTAATTTGAGATGCAAAATGAAATAAAACTTCTGAAATTCTAATCTATGGGAATTTAAATAGACTCAGAAGTTGAACAAAATATTAGGAATTGCTGGTTTTAATTGGATCGATTTTGGTGGCTGTTTAAAAGAAATGAGAATTGTAATGCTCTCCAAACTTATCAGAAGTTATTTACAAGAAGATATAGTGCTGAAAAATTTGATGTTGATACTCTTGTTCAATATCTTGTCAATAAAGAGTTTGATAATACTTGAATGGTGAATCGGGCTAGTTTTATAACCACACAAACTTTAAAGAGCATTATTATCTTAATAATGCTTTGAAAAGGTTGTGTATATATTAAATTTGATAAAAATGTAATATATAAATTGCTGAACTATTTTCTGTACTTTTAATTATAATATGACCTTAATGATGATTATTTATCTTAATATGATTATTTATCAAGTATTTCTAAACTAATAAATAATAATTAGGTTCCAAAAAGTAAAAAGTTTTGGTAGATCTTTCTCAAATGACCGCATGCATTTTGAGAACGCGTTTTTTCAAGTTCAGAAAAGCCTTGTAACTAACTGAAACAACTTTAAAACGAAAGTGAAACGACGTTCAGCATTAAACGTTGAATGAAGCAATTATATATAGGTTGTTATTAAGTCTTCGAATGTTCACGTGCAGAGTTCTAACTCATTTTAAAAAAGAAACATTTAAAAAAATAATTTAAAAAAGAATAATAATATAAGCAATTCCAAAGCGCATTGTAAATACAAGCACTAAATTATAATAACCATATTGAGTTTAAATTTGCTGTGATTAACTAATATATTTAAAAGGAAGGACCTTAAAATGTTTAACCGTACTTATCAAAGTGGTGATGCGAAGAGGAAAAAAGTCTCTAAATCAGAAGAAGACTCGTCTAATTTTCTTACTTTGAAGTCATTTTTTTGAACAAAAGTTAAAGCCAAGGACGTTTTTCTTTGTCCATCTACAAGATTCATGAGCTCGGAAAAAAAAATGAAAGTGCCTCATTGCCAAATAAAATCCCAACTATTCAGTTAAAATTAAACTCAGGCCCAGAACTAAAACAAGAAGCAGGACTTGAGCCAGAACCAAAACAGGAGCCAGAACCAGAACAGTAGCTAGAATCAAATCAAACTAATTCCAACACTACAACAAAAACACATCAAGAAACTGATCCAGCATTGTAGCTTAAGTTATCCCAAGAAGCTTAAGCATTTTAAATATCTAATCTCAGTTAGCACACTTACGTTGGGCCAACGTATGTAAATACATTGTGAACGTTGGCTGTTTTTTCCAATGCAAATACAACGTTGATCCAATTTTACTTTTACCGTATTAATGAAAACCTTAATGACGACGTGACTTAAAATAGTTAGAAAATTTACCCAACGTATGTAAAAGTATTGCAAAAGTTGGTTGTTTTTCCAACCTAAACCCAACGTTTTTCCAACCTAAACCCAACGTTTTTCCAACCTAAACCCAACGTTTTTCCAACCTAAACCCAACGTTTTTCCAACCTAAACCCAACGTTTTTCCAACCTAAACCCAACGTTTTTCCAACCTAAACCCAACGTTTTTCCAACCTAAACCCAACGTTGATCGAATGTATAGGGATCAACGTTGATAGAATGCATATGGACCAACATTGACTAAATGTGTACAATGTGTATAACTTCACATTAATCCAATGTATATGGATTAACATTGATCCAATGTTTTAACCCAACGTTAATCCAATGTGTATGGGTTAACGTTGGATTATATATATTAGATCAACGTTGCTCCATATACATATGAACAACATTGGATTATATACAGTGGATTAACCTTTTGTTTGTATCGAGAAAAAGCAGATATACAAATATATTTGTATAATTTATAAGAATTACTTTTCATCCAAATATTTCATTTGATTATGAAAATATATTTTGCTAATATATTTTCCTCTTAAATGAAGAGTGCATTTCCAAAAGGGTGTAAGTCCCAAAGTCCCTCATTTTTAGTTTACTGTTTAGATAGGTTGTAAGTGCCACTGATTCTCATTTTACAAAAGATAGGAGCAATACTACTGCTCATAGTGTCTTAAATAAAACCCTTTTTTAAACTTACTAAATTTAGCAGTTTAAAAAAAAATCAGTTTTATTGCCTCGTGAAAAATTTTATTTTTGGCACTTACACCCTTTTGGAAATGCACTCTTCATATAACAATAATCAAGTCACAAGAAAAACAAACAAGAACATTGTGTCTGTAAACAGATGCTTTAAGGTTAATATATAAACATTAGTTATAATAAGTATAAACAAACGTCATCAGCAATGATGACTACGTTTATACAAATTGCACATTCTAACATATAAGCAATAACTGTCCGCTTTCTCTATGCTATCTTTTTAACTCAACTTCTTCTGACTTTCGCTCTAATTCCTTCGTTCTTCTTAAATTCACTTACCCTAGGTCTGCAAAGCGGGTTATGATGCTCTTTAATGAGCTGAACTCATCTTTGTGGGCCTTGGTAATGTGGCTTCTGTATGGCAATTAGCCGGAGGAGAATAAACCACAATACCAGTATAAATAAACGTCATCAGCAATGATGATTAAGTTTATAAGTTTAAGTTTATACTCACACATTAATTAGGTAACTTAATAAAAAGTATGAACTGCACATTCTAATATCTCGTGCAATAACTGTCCGCTTTCTCTATGCTATCTTTCTAATCTATCTATCTATCTAATCTATCTATTATCTATATATTTCTTATCTATCTATCGACTTCTTCTGACTTTCATTCTAATCCCTTTGTTCTTCTCAAAAGCACTTACTCTTGGTCTGTGAAGCGGTTATGATGCTCTTTAGTGAGCTGAACTCGTCTTTGCTGGCCTTGGCACTGTGGCCTCTGTATGGCAACTATTCGGAGGAGGATATATTAGTATAAACAAATGCTATCAGCAACGATGATTCATCAAAATAGATGAAATATATATTTATAAGTACATAAAATATAGAACAAATAAATTTAATTCCGATAACAGTTAAATATAACGTTGTTCAAACGTAAAATATAACGTTGAATTAACTTAAAATACAACGGTTCGCCAACGTAAAATACAGCAATGTTCCAACGTAAAATGCAATGATGAATCAATGTAAAAAATAACTCAATGCCAACTTAAAATACAACGTTGGACTAAAATTGTTTTTTGGTTGTTGGCAATGTCGCATGTATAACCAAAATGATATAAAAACGATAAAAGCGATCGATATTGGGCCAACGCAACGCGTAATATTGTTCTAACGTTTTCTCAACGTATGTGTGCTAGCTAGGATGATCCTTCCATGTGCCAGAACAATGATGGGAGCTTTAAGCTTCAATGATGATCTCAAATTGCACTGTTAAGTCATCACTTTCAAAACTAAGACTTATCAAAAATAAGCTCTAATCCACTGTTGCAGGAAAGATTAATTTGCCTGTCATTAATGTCAATTAATCTGATGTTCTTCAAAATAATTTTGATGATATTATTAAACAACTTTCACGAAAAAAAAAACACGAAAAATTCACATGTAAATATAACTATTGCTCTAATAAATGTTAACATGGTAAAATCTTCATTTCATATTCTATTAGAAAAAATAAGGGGCCTCCAATTTAAGTCTAGCCTAGGGCCCCCAATTGTCTTTAGACGGCTCCGTTAAAAAATACCGCCGTCATTTACAAAAACTTGATTTCATCGCAAAATGCAAATTATATTTTTTATTATATTAAAAAATTATTTTTTAGAAAATTATACAGAACAAAATTATTTTTATATAACTTTTTAACATAAAATTTTGTTTTAAAAAAAGTTTTTGATATGCATCGTAAAGAAAATAACTAGAACATTTAAAACAGATTTTTTGTTCAAAAAATGTTTTATCTTATCCAAATAAAATAAGTTATCTGGGTTAAAATATGTCTGAAGAAAAAGATATTAACTTTTTTTTCACTATATTATAGCGAAGTTTATATGTCCAGGAAATGTCAATCTGTTTTTTTTTTCCTTTATTACAATCTTTATACAAGTATAAGTAAAATAAAAATCTTCCACTATATTATTACAAATTACAAATAAAGATATCGTAAAATGAAGAAAGGTATCAGAATAAAGAAACGGAAAACTCGTAGAAGACCATTATGTCTTGTCACCGAGAAACTGCTCAAGCTGACTAAAATGATGTTGCTGGTTTGATATAGAGCTGTCTTCTTCTTGTTTTTTTGTTTATTTGTTGTCTTTTTGGTTTTTTGTTTTATATCAACCAGTTTATCAGTAAACCTTTATTAAGCTGGTAGAACTGATGAATTTCTTGGTTTAGAAGGTTCACGAAGTTTACGTTGATTGCAGCAATCAATTTAAAAACTTTCCTAAACAGAGTTTTTCTTTATATACATATACACACATACATACATACATACATACATACATACATACATACATACATACATACATACATACATACATACATACATACATACATACATACATACATACATACATACATACATACATACATACATACATACATACATACATACATACATACATACATACATACATACATACATACATACATACATACATACATACATACATACATACATAAATTAGGTTGTTGCCACTGCTATTTATTTAAAAAATGGTTGCCAAGCCAGCGCTGGATTTATGTAACTAGCATATGGTTGTAAAGTGGAATTAGATTAAACTCTGTAGTATCCAAAATATTTTTAAGTTTCCTGATTACCCCACCTGTATTTCGAGGCCTTTCTCCCTGTTTGTAAGTATCCTTTAAAGAAGAAAAAAACTGTGGCGTGTATGCTGGCAGATATTTAACAGCTTTCTCAGGAAAGCGTGTTTGGCACTTGCCTTACACGCTTTCTTGATAAATCCAATCGTTTGAGTTTTCTTGAAATAGTTGTCTGAGACATGTTGAAGCTTGTTGCAGAAAGATTTTCTTTTATTACCTCCTGCCTACAAAGATTGTTTTCTTGTCCGCATAATTCAATAATATTTTTTATTTGAGCGTTTTTAGGTCTTTTACCTCGTTTTTTATCAGAAAACGACTTGAATGTACTCGTGTCGTCAAATTCTCCTCTGTTTAACTTAACGACAAGATTTTGAACTGTGCGCTTAGATAAATTAAGAGAAGTGAAAATGCTTGTTGTAGATTCGTTTCTTTCAACTAAATGCTTAAGCATTTCAATGTGCTCTTTTGTAACATTTTCCTTTGTTTTTCGGTTGACACAACTATTTTCTCTTCCATTCATAGAGTAAATACTTGCGTATTAATAATAATTAAAATAATAATTTATTAAATTTAAATCTAGATAAATTAATGGTTATATTAATAACAATATAATCAATTAATAAATTTAATAATAAAATTAAGCAAATACCTAATACTAAATTAAGTAAGAAAAAAAGGGTAGTTGGTTCCTTAGATAAACCATAACGAATGTAAAACGTCTTCGTCTTAAGTATTTTTAACCTCGTTTACCAGGAAACAAGAACAATTTGTTTTGAAAAAACTGTGCTTTTTTAAAACCCATATAAGAATAAATAAACGAGTTAACCCACATATAAAAATAAATAACCTTGTAAAGGCGCATATAAAAATGATAACCTTGTAAAATTTAAAATAATAACACATAGTTAAATCAATAAATAGCTTAACGTTTAAATTAGTGAACGTGTCCTTAATATATAACAATGAAAACGTTCGTTTAATTATGTGAGTTTTATTGCTAAACAATCTTTTTCAATACGTAATCTTGTACTAAAACTTTTATTGTTTAAATATCAATATACTGAACAATAAATATTAATTTCAGTACTGGATTATCATAAATCGAGATCGTAAACAACTAATTTCAGTACTAAAGTATCAAAATTAATATCATAAAGAATTCCAATGAATTGTTTTATGCTTTACTAAAGAAATGCCATCATTTTAAATAAAGCTTAGAAAAAAAAGTTAAAAAAAAAAAAGAGTTCAAATTAAATAAATTTTCGAGTCGATATGTTTTTTCTGTTTACTTTATTTTGTTTCGCTTTGTGTCAAAAATGCACAAAAAATAAAATTCAAGAAATGGTTGGTGGAAAATTTTATATTGTTGGATTATTTCCTATGAATTGCTCTACACCAAATGAAATAGACAACAGGACTATTGCTTGGATGGAAGCTATGAAGTATACAATAGAGGAGGAAAATAAAAAGTATAACACGAGTATATTTGGATACGTAATTTATGATACGTACGATCCTACAAATATGGACATGACCTCTTATGCTGTATTAAATTCATTAAAAATTTCTAACGAAAGTTTTTGCAGTTGCAGTGATTTAAATGGTCAATTAAATCAAAATCAATTAAAAAATGTATTGGGTTTTGTAGGTCCAGCTGAATCATCTACTTCTATATACGTTCATGAACTAACATCAGTTTATAAGCACATTCCCATTATTAGTTACGCAGCGGTGAGTTTAGAATTAAATAACAAAAAGTTATATCCTAACTTTTTTCGAACGGTTCCTACTGATGACTTTCAAGCTGAATTTATAAAAAAAGTTTTACAAAAATACAACTGGAGATATATTTCAGTAATAGCAGTAGATAGCTCGTATGGGAGAGCTGGGCTTGAAATTTTAAAACAGAACTATGAAAGAGATGATATTTGCATAAATTTTTTGGAAATATTGAAGCAAGCATACGACTCAAAACAGTATTCCGAAATTGCAACAAAACTAAACACAAGCCAAGCAAATGTAATAGTATTTTGGGGGCAATTTAAACCATTATTTAACTTTTTACAGGAAGCATTAAAGTTAAACTTATCAGACCGCATATGGATTATAAGTAAAGCAGTTAGTAAAAACTCTTTCTTTCTTAACTTCAAAAATACCCTTAATAATAAGCTTCTGTTTATCAGTTATACAGCTGGAGAAGATCAGACATTTAAAAATTACTTTTATAGCCTAACTTATGAAAATTCTAGTGAATGGCTGAAAGTAATTTTTGAACGAAGCAGATTTGGCAACAATTCAAATGTAAATGTTAAGGAAATCAAAGAAGTATTCGATTTAAGCGGGGTTTCGGTTGTTCAAAACGCTGTAAAAGTTTTCATGGAAGCCTTTTCTCAATATCAAAGATATTCGCGCAATAGTTCAACTTCAACAGAGTTTCTTGACATTCATGACAGATTAAAATTCAAAAAAATAATTAAAAGTATTTCACTTTATACATTAAATAATTCCAAACCTTTACAATTTAATTCAAACCAATCTTTTGATCCTATTTATTTTGAGCTTTATACATACAATGAATCTGAGTTTCTATTGGTTGATAGGTGGTCATACAATGCAACATATCTAGATACCATTAATAACACCAAATTTGATTTTTTTACAAATAAATCTGTTTGTTCTGAGCCTTGTAAAGAAGGAGAGTTAATTTTAAAAATAAAAAAATGTTGCTGGAAATGCGTTTCTTGCCCGGATAACCATATTGTTGAAGGTGGAAATTGCATTAAATGTAAAAACAATTCACTTGCCAATCAAATTAAAACAACTTGTGTTGAACCTAACATCATTTACTGGAGTTTCAATGATAGTCAAAAATCGCTAAACCCAGCGTTAACTCTGTTATCTTCTAGCTTTGGCATAATAACATCAATCTTTTTTATTTACACATTCATCAAAATGAAATCAACCCCAATTGTCCGTTCCTCATACTATGAATTGTCATTAATGCAAATGACCATGCATTTTATATGGTTTGTTTTACCTCTTTTAACATTTGGGAAAGAAGATTATTTAAAATGCGTTATAAGAATGTATTTTAGTAGTTTCTTGCACGTTACTATAATTACTATACAGTTCGTTAAAATAACCCGGCTTGTTACAATATTTGGGTTTTTCACTGACTGTAGACTTTTAAAAATAGAAATGATTTATTTAAGATCTAAAATCGTTATACTCTTTATATTGTTTCCGTGTATTTTTGCAGCTTTAATAGTTGTTGTTCATAATAGCAAATTTAAAGTTAATGTGTTCGATGAAGTAGATTACAAATTATTTACCGTACAAAAGCATTGTGATTCGATTAGCTTTTTAGTAATTTATTTATGTTTCGTCTTAGTTTTATCGTTTTTATGCGGCATTCAATCGTTTAAAGCTCGAAATCTTCCAACAACATACAATGAAAACAAAAACATAGCCTATTCTTTATTTTTGTCAAGCGTAATTTTGTGTGTGACTGTCGGACTTGTTAGTAGTCATCTGAGTATTGAAAATAAAAAGCTCTTGCTTTGCTTATTAACTAATGTCTTGAACTTTCTTCAGATGAATTTTATGTTTTTTAATAAAATAAAGGTAATGTGGCTGAGCCCTCAAAAAAATACGCACGAAGTTTTTAGACGAATTAGTTTCAAAAATGAACTTGAAAGATCAAGTCAAAGCAATCTACGTTTAGCTCACTCTTTGGATGATACATTGTAATATTTAAAAAAAAAAATGGAATAAATAAAAAGTAAATATAAAAATGTTCTATAAAAAATATTTACGAGGGTTCATTATTAATATTTTTTTATTAACAAATATATTGTTTTCATAATAGCTATACTTTATACTATTATTTGTTCTCAAATCACTTTCAATAAGTTCTAAAAAGTTTTAATTTTGATTGCAACAGTGTTAAACCAAAACTAACCCAAACAAGTTTCAACTTCTCCAAAGGCATGTACAAAAACAACCAAATAATAATACTGAACTATAGATATGCCAATGTTGATGCTTTAGCTATTGCTGGGTACGTGATCCATTTTACAAACATTTGTTATACGATCAAAACGGAGTGTTCGACTTTCTAGAGTAAAAGATTTATAAACACTTTTTAATATTATTTATTTTTTACGTATTGTATAAATGTACTGTAAAGTTATTTGAGCTTCAATTTAAAAGGGTTTTCTAAAAGAAAGTTGTAAGGAAATAAAGTATATAAGTTTTAAACGAGAAATATTAATTACGCAATGCAGTTAGACCTGTAAACATAAAATTTTATTTATATAACATAAAGTAAAAATGTTTCATGTGGGGCAGTATATTCAGCCAGAAACCTTTATATACCTTAAAAACCTTTATAACTTATAAACCTTTATACCTTTGTGCTTATTACGTATATAATTTTTTGCACTATTAATAAAAGCCATGTAAAAGTAAATGTTTTCTTTATTTCAAAACTGTTTTAACGCGTAATTCGGATCCTGAAGGTAGGGTGAAGCGGCATTAAAGTTAACGACAAGTTAAGGAAAGGTAAGGATAGCATAAACTTTTTCTTCTAAAAAGCGCTTAAATTTAGTATGCATGACTATAGTTCATGCATAATAAATTTAAACGCATACTAAAATTCATGCATACTAAATTTAATCTAATTTTTGTTTGTTTTACTAAATAAAGAGTAATTCCACGTCAAAACAACCAATTTTTTTTAAAAATGCAACCATATGTCCTTGGATTTTTTTTATATTTTTACCATAGTTAGTACATTATAAAATAAGATAAATCCCAAAATTTCAAGGTCTAACTCCCAACGGTTCGTGAGTAATGGTTGTTTTAATTTTGGCTACTATTATTGTTTTGGTCATTTTCCGCCATTTTTAAATTTACATTTCTCATTATAAAATCAAGTCTATAAACATGTGAGTTCTAAAAATAAGTGACTTAGTTAATTTCTAGGTGACGAATTTGAATATATAAATAAAAAACTCAGTTTATAACTAAAAAGTACATAAATATCAATTATAAATGTTAAAATAATGGACACCTGCCCCAGTAAAATTTTTAGGTGTGCAGTAAATTTTTTATGCTTAAAATTTCAAATTAGATCATTATATGTTTGAAGAACATTGTGTTAAAAAATCATTTCAGCCAAACACATAGTTCAAAAATTAAATGAAAACTATTACAAAAATAGAAAATATTGCATATTTCGCTTATCGCAGCATCCAAAATAAATAAAAATGATGCATACTTGAATTGATATACAATTTTTTATAATATATCCATTAAAAATTAATGATTTACAAATACATACTTATTAATTTTGTT